>NW_027331965.1:1525212-1598833 GCF_048418815.1 Hemitrygon akajei
GCCCCAGAACCGATCCTTGAGGGACACAACTAGTCACAAACTTCTAATCCGAATGTGTTCCCTCCACAGCGACTCACTGCTTTCTGCAGGCATGCCAATTCTAATTATCCCTGGCCAAATTTACCTGGCTCCCATGCCTTCTAAATTTCTGAATGAACCTACCGTGTGGAAACGTGTCAAATGAGATCGATGCAGATCTTATCCACTACACTACCCTCATATATATGCCTGGTCACCTCCTCAAAGAAATCTATCAGGCTGTATAGACAAGATCTGCCTTTCACAAAGTAATTACCTGGACTATCCCTCCCTCCTTTTTTGAACAAGGGGATAACATTCGCCTCCCTGCAATCCTCCGGCAACATTCCCGCTGAAAACGAGGAAAAGGAGATCCCAGCCAGGCGCTCAGCAATCTCTTCCCTCGCCTCGTAATGCAGCCTGGGGAATATTCCGTCAGGCCCCGGGGACCTATCCGCACTAATGTATTTTAACAACTCCAATACCTCCTTTCCCTTAATATCAACGTGCTCCAGAACATTAACCTCACTGATATTGTCCTCACCGCCATCGTCCCCTCTCATTGGTGAATACCGAAGAGAAGTATTCATTGAGGACCTCGCTCACCTCCACAGCCGCCAGGCACATCTTCCCACCCTTACCTCTCATCGGTTCTACCTTCACTCCTGTCATCCTTTAGCTCTTCACATAATTGATGAACGCCCTGCGATTTCCTTTACCCCAATCGCCAAGGCCTTCTCATTCGCCCTCCTGTTCTGCCTTAAAGCCCCCACTTAAGCTCCTTTCTAGCTACCCTATATTCTTCAATTGACCCATCTGATCCTTGCTTCTTGAACATCATGCATGTTGCCCTTTTCCACCAGCTTAGATTATCCACCTCACTTGTCACCCATGCTTCCTTCACACCACCATTCTTTATCTTCTTCACGGGAAAAAAAACATCCCTAACATCCTGCAAGAGATTCCTAAATATCGACCAAATGCCCATGGTAAACTGCCCTGCATAGTGCATTATCCTTCAAAAACATCATCCCAAATGACAGCCGCAAGTTCTAGGCTGCGATTCTCAATATTTGACCATCCCCAATTAAAAAATCCTCTCCTCTCTCATTCCATCCCTTTCCATGGAGGGACTTCGTCTCCCTGTCTGAACACGGTAGTATATGATGGGACGGTGTGGAGGGAGATTCACTCTGTGTCTGACCCCGGGAGTGTGTGATGGGACGGTGTGGAGGGAGATTCACTCTGTGTCTGACCCCGGGAGTGTGTGATGGGATGGTGTGGAGGGAGGTTCCCTCTATGTCTGACGCCGGGAGTGTGTGATGGGACGGTGTGGAGGGAGAGTCACTCTGTGTCTGACCCCGGGAGTGTGGTGAAGGGTCGGTGTGGAGGAGATTCACTCTGTGTCTGACCCCGGGAGTGTGTGATGGAACGGTGCGGACGGAGATTCACTCTGTGTCTGACCCCGGGAGTGTGTGATGGAACGGTGCGGACGGAGATTCACTCTGTGTCTGACCCCGGGAGTGTGTGATGGGAAGCTGTGGAGGGAGATTAACTCCGTGTCTGACCCCGGGAGTGTGTGGTGGGACGGTGTGGAGGGAGATTCAGTCTGAGTCCGAACCCGGGAGTGTGTGTTGGGACGTTGTGGAGGGAGATTCACTCTGTGTCTGATCCCGGGAGTGTGTGATGGGACGGTGTGGAGGGAGATTCACTCTGTGTCTGACCCCGGAGTGTGTGATGGGATGGTGTGGAGGGAGGTTCCCTCTATGTCTGACGCCGGGAGTGTGTGATGGGACGGTGTGGAGGGAGAGTCACTCTGTGTCTGACCCCGGAGTGTGTGAAGGGTCGGTGTGGAGGGAGATTCACTCTGTGTCTGACCCCGGGAGTGTGTGATGGAACGGTGCGGACGGAGATTCACTCTGTGTCTGACCCCGGGAGTGTGTGATGGAACGGTGCGGACGGAGATTCACTCTGTGTCTGACCCCGGGAGTGTGTGATGGGAAGCTGTGGAGGGAGATTCACTCTGTGTCTGACCCCGGGAGTGTGTGATGGGAAGCTGTGGAGGGAGATTAACTCCGTGTCTGACCCCGGGAGTGTGTGGTGGGACGGTGTGGAGGGAGATTCAGTCTGAGTCCGACCCCGGGAGTGTGTGGTGGGACGTTGTGGAGGGCGATTCACTCTGTGTCTGAACCCGGGAGTGTGTGATGGGACGGCATGGAGGGAGATTCACTCTGTGTCCGACCCCGGGAGTGTGTGATGGGACGGGTGTGGGGGCAGATTCACTCTGTGTCTGACCCCGAGTGTGTGTGATGGGACGGTGCGGACGGAGATTCACTCTGTGTCTGACCCCGGGAGTGTGTGATGGGAAGCTGTGGAGGGAGATTCACTCTGTGTCTGACCCCGGGAGTGTGTGATGGGAAGCTGTGGAGGGAGATTCAGTCTGAGTCCGACCCCGGGAATGTGTGGTGGGACGTTGTGGAGGGAGATTCACTCTGTGTCTGAACCCTTGAGTGTGTGATGGGGACGGCGGTGGAGGGAGATTCACTCTGTGTCCGACCCCGGAGTGTGTGATGGGACGGTGGTGGGGGGCAGATTCACTCTGTGTCTGACCCCGAGTGTGTGTGATGGGACGGTGTGGAGGGAGATTCACTCTGTTTCTGACCCCGGGAGTGTGTGCTGGGTCGGTGTGGAGGGAGATTCACTCTGTGTCTGACCGCGGGAGTGTGTGATGGGACAGTGTGGCGGGAGATTCACTCTGTGTCTGACGCCAGGAGGTGTGTGATGGGACGGTGCGGACGGAGATTCACTCTGTGTCTGACCCGGAGTGTGTGATGGGAAGCTGTGGAGGGAGATTCACTCTGTGTCTGACCCCGGGGAGTGTGTGATGGGAAGCTGTGGAGGGAGATTCACTCCGTGTCTGACCCCGGGAGTATGTGGTGGGACTGTGTGGGGGGAGATTCACTCTGTGTCCGACCCCGGGAGTGTGTGCTGGGACGGGTGTGGGGGGAGATTCACTCTGTGTCCGACCCAGGGAGTGTGTGATGGGACGGTGTGGGGGGAGATTCACTCTGTGTCTGACCCCGGGCGTGTGTGATGGGACGGTGTGTAGGGAGATTCACTCTGTGTCTGACCCCGGGAGTGTGTGGTGGGACGTTGTGGAGGGAGATTCACTCTGTGTCTGAACCCGGGACTGTGTGATGGGACGGTGTGGAGGGAGATTCACTCTGTGTCTGACCCCCGAAGAATGTGATTGCTGAAGTGGACGGAGCTTCACTCTGGTGTTGATATTATCACACATACCTCTTCCTCTATTGAATTTATTTCATGACTCTTTGAAACAGTTAGGACAATGTTGCTCCGCCCCATCGTATGTTCTGCAAATTGGACCAATTAACAGTGAATCTCTCTGCACACTGTCCATTACATCCGCCGGTAGTCAGACACAGAATGGGAATTCTTTGACTCCGGCCCATCACAGATTCCCGGCGCTCGGTTCTAAGCTGAAGATCCCTCCGAAACGTCACATCACACAGACCCGCCGGGGTTACAGACAGAGTGATGCTCCCTCTGCACTGTCACATGAAATAATCCTGTTGTCAGACGTACAGAGATGTTCTCCACACTCTCCAAAATACAATCCCGGATCAGACACAGAGTTAGGATCCCAGAACACAGCCCCAGCAGATACAAACTGCTTTAGACACAGAGTGAAGTTGCTTCCTCACCATCCCATTTCACACTCCCAGGATCAGACTCGGAGTGAATCTAACTCCACACCGTTCTGTCGCACACTCCCGCGGTCAGACACAGTGAATCTCCCTCCATACCGTCCCATCACACACTCCCGGGGTCAGACACGGAGTGAATCTCCCTCCATACCGTCCCATCACACACTCCCGGCGTCGGACAAAGAGTGGATCTTCCTCCATACCGTCCCATCTCGCACTCCCGGCGTCAGACACAGAGTGAATCTCCCTCCACACCCGTCCCATCTCACACTCCCGGCGTCAGACACAGAGTGAATCTGCCTCCACACCGTCCCATCACACACTCCCGGGGGTCAGACACAGAGTGAATCTGCCGCCTCACAGTACGATATCACAAAACGGATTCAGAAGCAGAAGCCTCTTCACTCGCTCTCTCCCCGGCGCCCAGCAGCAGCACATCAGATTTCTTGTAGCCTCGAACAGGTGTGTCTGTCTCAGAGATAATAAGTGTGTGTGAGAGACCAGAGGTAGAACAGAGGAGGGAGGGCGAGTGGGTACAGCTGTGGAGGTGTGGTGAGTTTGCAGCCACTGGGAGGAAGAGGTCTGAAACCACACGACGGTTCAGTACACACAGAGACCTAGAGAATCTCAGGAGAAATCGATATTCGGTTTAGGTGAGCAGAAATAGCAGCAACGATGTGGAGGGACCTTCACCATGTGTCTGACCCCGGGAGTGTATGATGGGACAATATAGAACATCGAACATAGAACGTATAGCACAGTGCTGGCCCTTCGTCACTATCTACAACAGCATCAAACCTTTGTGTCATCTGCAAACTTGCCAGCCCACCCTTCCACACCAACATCCATGTCGTTAATAAAATCACGAAAATTAGAGGTCCCAGAACCGATGCTTGAGGGATGCCTCTAGTAAAAACCTTCCAATCCTAATGTACTGCCTCTACAACGACCCACTGCTTTCTGCAGGCAAGCCAATTCTGTATCCACCTGGCCAAACTTCCTTGGATTCCATGGCCTCTGACTTTCTGAATGAGCCTACCGTGTGGAACCTTGTCAAATGCCTTACTAAAATCCATATAGATGCCATTCACTGCACTACCCTCATCTATATGCCTGGTCAAACCACTCAATTAACTATATCAGGCTTGTTAGACACGATTTGCCCTTCACAAAGCCATGCTGAATGTCCCCTAATCAGACAAGGATTCTCTAAATACCCATTGATCCAAACTCTAAGAATCTTTTTCCAGCAGCTTTCCCCACCACAGACGTAAGGCTCAATGGTCTACAGTTAACCGGAATATCCCTGCTACCTATTTTGAACAAGGGGACAACATTCGCCTTCTCCATTCCTCCGGTACCATTTCCATTGAAAACGAGGACATAAAGATCCTAGCCAGAGGCTCTGCTATCTCTTCCCTCGCATCGAGGAGCTGTTTGGGGAATATTTCGTCGGGCCCCCGTGGAGGTATCCGTCCTAATGTATTTTAACAACTCCTACAACCATTTCTCCCCTTAATATCAACATCCTCCAGAACATCTACCTCACTGATATTGTCCTGACCGTCATCAAGTTCCCTGTCATTGGTCAATACCGAAGAGAAGTATTCATTGAGGACCTCGCTCACTTCCACAGCCTGGAGGCACAATTTCCCACCTTTAACTCTTATCGGTCCCTACCTTCACTCCTGTAATCCTTTTGCTCTTTACATAAGTGAAGAGTGCCTTGTTGTTTTGCTTTATCCTACTCGCCAAGGCCTTCTCCTGCCCCCTTCTTGCTTAGAGATAGGGTCTATGGGCATTTAGAGTATCATGGTCTGATCAGGGGCATTCTGCATGGATTTGGTGAAAGGCAGATCTTGTCTGACAAGCCTGATAGATTTCTTTGAGGAGGTGACCAGGCATATATATGAGGGTTGTGTAGTGGATAAGATCTACATAGATTTTAGTAAGGGATTTGACATGGCTCCACACGGTAGGTTTATTCCCCTCCTTGCTCTCCTCAGCCCCTTCTTAAGCTTATTCTTCCTACAGTATATTCCTCAATAAACACATATGATCCTTGCTTCTAAACGTCATGTATGCTGCCTTTCTTACACTAGACTAGATTCTCCACCTCACTTATCACCCATGATTCCTTCACCTTACCATTCTTTATCTTCCTCACCGGGACAAATTTATCCCGAACATTTTGCAAGGGATCCATCAACATTGACGACAAATCCATGGTACACTTGCCAGAAAAAAAAAATCATCCCAATTCACAACCGCAATTTCTAGCCTTATAGCATCATAATTTGCCCTTCCCCAATTAAAAAAAAAATCCCGTGCTCTCTAATCTATCCTTTTCCATGAGGGTAATGGAGGGAGTTTAAACTCTGTGTCTGACCCCGGGAGTATGAGGTGGGACAGTGCGGAGGGAGATTCACTCTGTGTCTGACCCCGGGAGTGTGTGATGGGACGGTGTGGAGGGAGATTCACTCTGTGTCTGACTCCGGGAGTGTGTGATGAGACGGTGTGGAGGGAGATTCACTCTGTGTCTGACCCCGGGAGTGTGTGATGGGACGGTGTGGAGGGAGATTCTCTTTGTGTCTAACCCCGGGAGTGTGTGATGGGACGGTGCGGAGGGAGATTCTCTTTGTGTCTAACCCCGGGAGTTGTGTGATGGGGACGGTTGTGTTAGGAGATTCACTGTGTGTCTGACACCGAGAGAGTGTGATGGGACGGTGTGGAGGGGAGATTCACCCTGTGTCTGACCCCTTGAGTGTGTGATGGGACGGGTGTGGAGGGAGATTCACTCTGTGTCTGACCCCGGGAGTGTGTGATGGGACGGTGTGGAGGGAGATTCACTCTGTGTCTGACCCCGGGGACTGTGTGATGGGACGGTGGGGAGGGAGATTCACTCTTGTGTCTGATCCCGGGAGTGTGTGATGGGACGGTGTGGAGGGAGATTCACTCTGTGTCTGACCCCGGGAGTGGTGTGATGGGACGGTGTGGAGGGAGATTCACTCTGTTTCTGACCGAGGGAGTGTGTGATGGGACGGTGTGGAGGGAGATTCTCTTTGTGTCTAACCCCGGGAGTGTGTGATAGGATGGAAGGAGGGAGCTTCACACTGGTGCGGATATATCACACATACCTTCTTCCTCTTTTTACTTTATTTCATGACGCTTTGAAACAGAGTACGGGCAATGTTGCCTCGCCGCATCGGTCTGCTCTGGGAAATGGGACCAATGAACAGTGAATCTCTCTCCACACCGTCCATTACATCCTCCGGAGTCAGACACAGAAAGAGAAACCTTTCACACCGGCCCATCACACATTCCCGGCGTCATTGTAAAGAGAAGATCCCTCTGAACCGTCCGAACACACAGTCTCGCCAGCTAAGAATTAGAGTGAAGCGCCCTCTGAACTGTCCATCAAATAATCTTTTTGTCAGACATATACAGAAGTTCCCAACACACTCTCCGAGAACACATTCCCGGGATCAGACACAGAGTCAAGATCACAAACACAGCCCCAGCACATACAAACTGCGTTAGACACATAGTAAAATTTCCTTCCACGGCGTCCCATCTCACACTCCCGTGGTCAACCTCGGAGTGAAGCACGCTCCACACCGTCTCCTCACACACTTCCGGGATCACACACAGTGTGAAGCTCCCTCCAAACCGACCGGACAAGCACTCCCGGGATCAGACATTACTGCAGCTCCCTGCAGACGTCCCAGCACACACTCCCGGGCTCAGACACGGAGTGAATCTCCAACCACACCGTCCCCTCACACACTCACGGGAATAGACACAGAGTGAGGCTGCACCCGTACTGTCCCATCTCTCACTCCAGTGGTCAGATACAGAGCGAAGCTCCCTCCAGACCGTTCCATCACACACTCCCGGGGTCAGACACAGAGCGCACCTCTCACCACACCGTCCCATTACACTCTTCCCTGGTTAGAAAGATATTGCAACTCCTTCCCTCCGTCTGTGCCCCACTCACCTCTCGATGGAGACGGTGTGTCCGGTTTTACGATTTGCATTTTCATGTAAGTCTCGCTGTCGTCCATCCTGTCGATGATCCTCTGCGTCTCTGAGCTCAGCGAGACAAACAAACACCAGATGAGCAGCTGATAAAGAGAGGAGCCGAGAACAGGGGGAGGAAGTCCTGGGGTAAAGGGTACAAATTCCCGGCGTCTGTTGTACAGTGACGATCCTTCCGAAACGTCCGCTCACACAGACACGGCGGTTTGGAGACAGAGTGAAGCTCCCACTGCACTGTCCCATCAAATTATCCTGTTGTCCAGACATACAGAAAAGTTCCCAACACAGTTTCCCAGAACACATTCTGCGGATCAGACACAGTGTCCGAGATAACAAAACACAGTCCCAGCAGATGCAAACTGAGTTAGACAGCAGAGTGAAGCTCTCTCCATACCGTCCTATTACCCACTCCCGAACTCAGACACAGGGTGAAGCTCCTGCTACACCCTCCCATTACCCAGTCCCCGAGTTAGAAAGTGATTGAAACTCGCTCCCTCCGTGTCTGTCCCACTCACCTCTCGATGGAGACGGTGAGTCCGGTTTTACGAGCTGCATTTTAATGTAAGTCTCGCTGTCGTCCATCCTGTCGAGGATCCTCTGCGTCTCTGAGCACAGCGAGGGGAAGTAACCGTTGTCAGAGGAAGCCCGTGGGTGAGAAGCGGATCAGACCGACACAAACTAACAACGGATGAAAAGCTGATAAAGAGAGGAGCCGAGAGCCGGGGGAAGAAGTGAGAGTGTCGTGGGATTGCAGAATTTGGGGGTGCGGAATTTAAGAAGGGGAGGTCGAGAAGAGGGAGAGAATCGACAGTGAGACGGGTAAAAATAGAAAGGGTGGATTCTTGGGTAGGAATTCGTGGAGAGTATGAGAAGACGGACGGATACGTTGTCACTCATGCAGAGCCTTTACTGTCGGAGAGATTTGCAACCAGTACTCCATCCCCTACTCCAACCTTCAGTTGATTCAGACCCTGTGTGCATTAGAAACCACGGCCCTGGGACAAACACGCGACACCCACCGAAGTAAGCGAGCCGCCTCCCATCGAGAGGCCGGCAGAGCAACAGATTGCCCTTTCCAGGCTGTGCAGCACTTGTCAAAGAAACGTCACATTTAGATATTGAAGTTTACAGGAAACCAACACATGCTGGGTGGTGACTCAGGTTTGACTCTATTTTCCCCATGAGAGCAGAAGCTGGGGGATGTTAGTATTTCAGACAAGTATTGAAAGCCTGCGGTTACACTGACTGGGCCGTCAAACAGAGAGGAAAAAAAATAAAAATAGCAGTGACGTCAGCCCAGCAGACGGGGTCCAGAAGCTCTCTCAAAAACCATCTATCACCTTCTGACTATCATTTTCTCACTTTCTGTCCCTCACTCTCCCTTCAAAGACAGTACGTGTGTGTGAGATCAGATGTCGAACTGAGGAGGGGGAGGGGAGGAGAGACAGTGCTGCGAAGGGGAGCTGAGTTTCCAGTCAGTGGGAGGAAGTGGTGTGAAGCCACACGACCGGCCTGTATTCACAGAGACGCAGAGAAGCTGAGAACCTAGAAATCGATATCCGATCGAAGTGAGAAGACGTGGAGGGAGCCACACCACGTGTCTGACCCATATCTAACAGGAGTCACAAAACAGAAACATGTACAGAGATAACCCGAAACGTTGACAGATTTGTACAGTCTTTAGAGTTTTCTGGTTATGGGAAGTTTCAGAGTGTTAACGTGTTGTTTGTAATCTGACATAAAAATATAAATAAATGTTCCTTATTGTTATATTTGCGTTTATGGATATAAATTTGCTGTGAATTTATAAAACATATATGATAAAGAAATGATCCCTAAGATATCCTTTTTAGTTCCTTCTGTCCAGCAGTATTCAGAGTGGATTTATTTGTTTATCTGTGCATTTAAAGTTAATACTTAATATTTGTTGCTGCTCATGTGCGAATCCCTGGCTTTGTTAGCGTATGTTTAGTGTTTGTGTTTTTGTTTGAGTTAGAAAAAATAGTTTAAAATAAAGATGTGTCTGACACCCGGGAGTGGTGTGACGGGACGGTGTGAAGGAAGATTCAATCTGTGTCTGATCCCGGGGAGTGTGTGATGGGACCATGTGGAGCGAGGTTCACTCTGTGTCTGACCCCGGAAGTGTGTGATGGGACGGTGTGAAGGGAGATTCACTCTGTGTCTGACCCCGGTAGTGTGTGACGGGACGGTTTGGAGGGAGATTCACTCTGATTCTGACCCCGGCAGAGTGTGATGGGATGGTGTGAAGTGAGATTCACTCTGTTTCTGATACCGGGAGTGTGTGATGGGACGGTGTAGAGGGAGATTCACTCTGTGTCTGACCCCGAGAGTGTGTGATGGGACGGTGTGGAGGGAGATTCACTCTGTGTCTGACCCCGAGAGTGTGTGATGGGACGGTGTGGAGGGAGATTCACTCTGTGTCTGACCCCGAGAGTGTGTGATGGGACCGGTGTGGAGGGAGATTCACTCTGTGTCTGACCCCGGGAGTGTGTGATGGGACGGTGTGTAAGGGAGTTTCACTCTGTGTCTGACCCCGGGAGTGTGTGATGGGACGGTTGTGGAGGGGGATTCACTCTGTGTCTTTCCCCGGGAGTGTGTGATGGGTGGGTCTGGAGGGAGATTCACTCTGTGTCTGACCCCGGGGAGTGTGTGATGGGACGGTGT
Source organism: Hemitrygon akajei (assembly GCF_048418815.1). Classification (NCBI taxonomy): domain Eukaryota; kingdom Metazoa; phylum Chordata; class Chondrichthyes; order Myliobatiformes; family Dasyatidae; genus Hemitrygon; species Hemitrygon akajei. The sequence continues at coordinate 1,535,682 of NW_027331965.1, forward strand.
GGAGGGAGATTCACTCTGTGTCTGACCCCGAGAGTGTGTGATGGGGACGGTGTGGAGGGGAGATTCACTCTGTGTCTGACCCCGGGAGTGTGTGATGGGACGGTTTGGAGGGAGATTCAATCTGTGTCTGACCACGGGAATGTGTGATGGGAGGGTGTGGAGGGAGATTTACTCTGTGTGTGACCCCGGGGAGTGTGTGATGGGATGGTGTGGAGGGAGATTCACTCTGTGTGTGACCCCGGGAGTGTGTGATGGGACTGTGCGCAGGGAGTTTCGCTCTGTGTCTGATCCCAGGAATGTGTGATGGGATCGAGTGGAGGGAGTTTCGCTCTGGTGTGGGCATATCCATTGTCGATCTGTCCACATGTCTCTTCCTCTTTTCATTTAGTTCAGGGTCTCTTGAATCAGGGGTTAGAACACTGTTGCTTCGTCATATCAGCTGCTCTAGAAAATAGAAGCAAAGAACAGTGACTCACTCTCTCTGCACCGTCCATTACATCCACCGGCAGTCAGAAACAGTATGTCGTTCCTTCACACCGGCCCATCTCATAATCCCGGGCGTCAGTTGTAAAGTGAAGATCCATCTTAACTGTCCGATCACACAGAACCGCTGGGTTGGAGATAAAGTGAATCCTCCTCTGCACTGTCCCATCAAATAAAGTTGTTGTCCAAACATACAGAGAAGTTCCAAACACGTCTCTCCCACCACACACTCCCGGCATCCGGATTGGAGGATTGCGAATGTTGTTCATTTATTCAAGAAAGTGAGTAGAGATCGCCCAGAATATTATAGAGCAGTGCGTCTTAACTCAGTGTTTGGTAGATTGATGGAGAAGGTCCTGACAGGCAGGAGTTTTGTGCATTTGGAGAGTTATGACATGACTAGGAATAGTCAGCATGACTTTGTTAAGGGAAACTTGTGCCTTCCGAGCATGATTGAATTTATTGAGGATGTGACTGAACACGTTGATGAAGGAAGATCGGTAGATGTAGTGTATATGGATTTCAGCAAGGCATTTGATAAAGTAACACTGTTACGGATTCAGCAACAATAAATATATTAGTGAGGCAAATAAACCATTTATTAAACACTGAAAAACAAACCCCAAAAGTAAACAAACGCCTAACGCAAACCGGAAATCAGCTGCTGTGCGGCAGCTTAAACATTTCTTAAAGGGATAATGCTAAAACAGCTCTTAAAGCGATGTTGCCAAAAACTGTTCTTCAAAGTAGTACTGCGAAAGTTCAAAATACTTACATTCCATTAAATGAGGAGACTTTTTGTTGACGAATTAAATTCCCTTTCACGTCGTGTTGTTGCGGTTCCCAGTCGAACTATACTTTTCCCGGAGAATTTGCGAAGATGAAAATGAAAAGCCTTAAGGCACTGACCTTTCCTTGACAAAACTGCACCCAACACTTTCTGCTATTATTTGCAGGGGTTAACACGGGCACCGCCAACGAATTCGTTCCGAATGAGGATCATATATGTTTGAACTGTTTCACCGTCGAAATCGACTTCCCTCGATCTTTCAGCTCTCGAACTCCGTCCTTCACTCTCACTGATATTTAACTGGCAGTATTATAAAGAAACTGCCGGCAATGACCTTTTAAACTTTAGACATTAAATAAAACTCCACCTTTCAACGGAACTGCGTCATAATATTGCAGCACGCAGTAGCATGGAGTCAAAATGGCAAATCCAGCCACGAACTGCCCCTCCTCACAGGGAGGTGTCCACTTTTTATACCCTGTTGCAAAAAACCTGTCATATGACCTCTACTGGCGGGAAAATGACGTCCCTCCACCATCACAAGACCATTACCTTAGGTATAGCTTCAAAACCACTGTCAGGTGACAAGTACAACATACCCACGGGTACGTTACGCCTACCTACAAAAAGATTGGTCTATCAACAGCAACATTTTAACAATTATTTCCAAGAAAAAAAAAACGAATGTATAAATTTTAAAACATACACAGTATCCATAGTATTATCATATAGCATCTTACAACTTACAATACAGTAGCTAGGTGCTACAAATGTTAAAAAAATCACTCCATTAAAAATTACATTGTACATTCAAGACCGAGATAGAAAAATCTGCAATAACATTGTCTTTGCCTATAAAATCAGTTATCACAATACTGTACTCTTGTAGCATCAAATTCAAATTTAATAACATTCTCTTTTTGTTTTTCATCTTACTCAGAAACACTAACGGATTATGATCAGTTTAAACAATAAGTGGTTTTTGAGTTGTACCAAATATACGTCAAAATGTTCCAAAGCTAAAAAAAGAAATAACAATTCCTTCTCTATTGTCGAATAGTTTCTTTGATGGTTATTAATTTTCTTAGAAAAGTAAGCTACTTGATTATCAACCTCATCACCCTCATTCCTTTGCATTAAAACTGCTACCTGCAGCCTCATCACTAGCATCAACAGCTAATGAAAAAGGTTTTTCAAAGTCAGATGTTTTGAGCACAGGTTGATGACATATCATAGTTTTCAATTTCTCAAATGATTCTTGACAAGGCACTGTCCACACAAACTTCTCATTCTTCTTCACAGATTGAATATCCCCCAACACCGTCTCATCACACACTCCCGGGGTCAGACACAGGGGGAATCTCCCCCCACATCGTCCCAACACACACAATCCCGGGGTCAAAAACAGAGTGAATCTCCCTCCACACCGTCCCATCACACACTCTCGGGGTCAGACACAGAGTGACGTTCCCTCCACACTGTCTCATCACACACTCCCGGGGTCAGACACAGAGTGAATCTCCCTCCACACCGTCCCATCACACAATCCTCAGTTCAGAGACTGAGTAAACCAATCTCTCTCTCTCTCTCTCTCTCTCTCTTCTCTCTCTCCTCTCTCTCTCTCTCTCATCTCTCTCTCTCTCTCGTCCTCTCTCTCTCTCTCGCTCTCGCTCTGTCTGTCTCTCTATGTCTCTCCCTTGAGAATGAGGTCAAGCGGGTTGTAGAGGCAGTTTCACTGTGCTTTTGTGGGGGTGGGATCTTCACTCTGGAGTCCCCTGCGGCTGTGTGAATGGGACGATGTGAACTGAGTTTCACACTGTGTCTGACCCCGGTTGTGTTTGTTCGGACAGTCCAGTGGTTCTTGCCATTTATCTCTCCCTCTCCTCCTCCGTGCCTCTCTCTCTCCTCTCTCTCTCTCTCTCTCCTCTCTCTCTCTCTCTCATCTCTCTCTCTCTCTCTCTCTCTCTCTCTCTCTCTCACTCACACGCACTCCCCTCTCACACACACACACACACACACGCACTCTCTCCTCTCTCTCTCTCTCTCTCTCTCTCTCTCTCTCACTCACACGCACTCTCTCTCACACACACACACACACACACACGCACTCTCTCTCTCTCTCCTCTCCTCTCCTCCTCTCCTCTCTCTCTCTCCTCTCTCTCTCTCTCTCTCTCTCTCTCTCTCACTCTCTCTCTGTCACTCACTTCACACGCACTCTCTGATTAGGAATAGTCACCATGACGTTGTCAAGTACAGGCTGTGCCGTACGAGCCTCATTAATTTTTTTGAGGATGAGACTATACTCCTTGATGAACGAAGCGCAACAGATGTATTGTATATTGATTTCAGCAAGGCATTTGATAAGTTACCCTAAGCAATGATTATCGAGAAAGTAAGGAGGCATTGTTTCCAAGGCGATATTGTTTTGTGCATCTTAAACTGGCTTGCCCACAGAAGGTAATGAGTGTTTAAGACTTGTCAGGTTCTGCTTAGGACGTCGGTCACCATTGGAGTGCCTCAGGGATCAGTTCTGGGACCCTAACACTTCGTCATTTTTTTAAATGACCTGGATGAAGTTAGTGTTTGCTGCTGACACAAAGGTCAGAGGTGTTTTGGATAGTGTGGACGGGCTGTCAGAGTTTACTGCGGGACATTGATAGGACGCAAAGCTGTGCTGAGAAGTAGCAGATGGATATCAGCCCAGAGAAGTGTAAAGTGGTTCATTATGGTAGGTCAAATATGATGGCGGAAAATAGTATTAATGGTAAGACTTTTGGCAGTGTGGAGGATCAGAGGGATCTTTGGGGGTCCGAGTCCATAGGACACTCAAAGCAGCTGCGCAGGTTGACTCTGTGGTTAAGAAGGCTCATGGTGTGTTGGCTTTCATCAATCCTGGGAATTGAATTTAGGAGCCGAGAGGTAGTGTTGCAGCTATAATAGGACCCTGGTCAGACCCCATTTGGAATACTGTGCTCAGTTGTTGTCTCCTCAGTGAAGAAAGGGTATGGAATCCATAGAAAGATTGCAGAGGAGATTTACAAAAATGTTGCTTGGATTGGGGAGCGTGCCCTGTGAGAATAGTTTGAGTAAACTCGACCTTTTCTCCTTGGAGCGACGGATGGTCAGAAGGTCACCTGACAGATTGTGTATAAGATGATGAAAGGCATTGATCGTGGTGGATAGTCAGAGGCTTTCCCAGGGCTGAAATGTTTGCCACAAGAAGAAACAGGTGCAAGGTGCTGGGCATTAGGATACACAAAAATTGTCAGGGATAAGTGCTACACGCAGAGAGTGGTGACTGCGGGGTGGGCTGCCGGCAACGGTGGTGGAGGCGGATACAATAGGCACTTATAAGAGACTTTTGTATAGGTACATGGAGCTTAGAAAAATAGAGGGTTATGTGTAAGTCTAGTAATTCCAAAGGTAGGGACATGTTGGGCGCAACTTTGTGGGCCGAAGGGCCTGCATTGTGTAGTAAGTTTTCCATGTCTCTGTATTTCCACCCATAAAGCCTTACTTGGACAAGTTTTCTTGTCTGTTCTGTTGTGTTTTGCAGTGAAATTTGCTCAGCACTTTAATGTCACCCCCTCTTCCTGTAATTCTTCCGCTTTCTGACGTCTAAAAATAGGGAAACCCGAATATCGTGCTATCCTTGCTTGATCCTCCTACATCCAATTCTCAATAATGGCTGTAATATAATATTCACTGTGTTGATTCATGTCCTGAACTCAACTGCGCTTCTCAGAAGGTTTCCTGCATTGAAATATACGGAGCTCAGGGCACCAGTCGCTTGATGCAACAACCTTTTTGATTCCTGACTTTTTCTGAGGTCTTAGCAACATCTGTCTCCATATCGACTCCGCTATCTGCTCTCGAACTCTGAATCCCAACTCCCTGCCAAATCGATTTCAACAACTCTCCCAAAAAATCTCATGCGCAGTACTGAACAAACCTTCCCGCTAGGATATCAGTTCCCCTCCAGTTTATGTGTAAACCGTCTTTCCATCTCTTAGAAACATTGAACATAGAAAATAGGTGTAGGAGTAGGCCATTCGGCCATTCGAGCCTGCACCGCCATTGAGTATGAGCGTGGCTGATCATCCAACCCAGAACCCTGTACCTGCTTTCTCTCCTTACCCCCGATCCCTTTAGCCACAAAGGGCCATATCTAACTTCCTCTTAAATATAGCCAATTCACCGGCCTCAACTGTTTCCTGTGGCAGAGAATTCCACAGATTCACCACTCTCTGTGTCAAAACGTTTTTCCTCATCTCGGTCCTTAAAGGCTTCCCCTTTATCCTTAAACTGTGACCCCTCGTTCTGGACTTCCCCAACATCGGAAATAATCTTCCTGCATCTAGCCTGTCCAATCCCTTTAGAATTTTATACGTTTCAATAAGGTCCCCCCTCAATCTTCTAAATTCCAGGTGAGTATAAGCCTAGTCGATCCCGTCTTTCTTCATATGAAAGTTCTGCCATCCTAGGAATCAATCTGGTGAACCTTCTTTGCTACTCCCTCTATGGCATGAATGTATTTCATCAGATTAGAGGACCAAAAACTGCACACAATACTCCAGGTGCGGTCTCACCAAGGCCTGTGTACAACTGCAGTAGAATCTCCCTGCTCCTGTATTCAAATCCTTTTACTATGAATGCCAACATACCATTTGCCTTTTTCACCGCCTGCTGTACCTGCATTGCTACCTTCAATAACTGGTGTACAATGAACACCCGGGTCTCGTTGCACCTCCCCTCTTCCTAATCGGGCCTCTGTAGACATCCCACTTTCCTTGGAATAAACACAATGAATTCTGAAGCCCTCCCGCCGGCACCCGTAGCTTGAGCCACGTGCTAAACTGTATGGTCTTCCTGTGTCTGGGCACACTGGGACGGGTGGTGGTCCTGTCCTTTAATTTAATAGCTAAATCCTTGACCTCACCGTGCAGAACCACCTTCCCATACATACCGATTTCATTGGTACTTATATGGACCAGGACGTCGAGCTGCTCACTCACCCACTTAAGATCATAGAATCGTTTTGCAACTGCAGGTTGAGCCTCTTTCCTATTGCATTTAAGTCAACTACATTATTTCAAGCTGTTCGGAGAGGGGTCATAGTACATTGCCTTTGAAGTCCTCTCAATTCACATCTAACCATGACGTGCTCTCCATCCTCAAAATGTACTTAATCAATTTCGCTGGCATTATAAGTTCACATCAGCTTAGGTTTTGGGACCTCATTCATAGAAATCATTTATTTCTCCCTTCTACACTCGATTCAGTTTTTAGACAATGGGTTTTGAACGAAAAAAAAATGCATCCTTAATGCATTAACGATTTGTGCACTGATAATATATTTAATAGTTTTGATAACCTGTGCAGTACATATGACCTTCCGCAAAATCTTTTTTTTCAATAACTGCAGATTCTCCACTTTGTCAAGGAAAAAAAATCCCTCTATTCCTGATGTACCACCTGCTATGTTGTGGGACAGACTCACTCTTAGCTTTAATAATAAAGGGCAGATCTCTGTACTATACTCTCAGCTGATGTCTTTGGGAGTTCATGATCTGAACAAAACTACGACTAGCTGGGAGGATGACCTTGGTGTGGATCTGGCTGAGGGATATTGGGCAAAAACACTGAATAGGGTTCATTCCTCGTCATCATGTTCTAGAGTCGGACTCGTTCAATTTAAATTTTACACAGAGTACATTTAAGTAACGCCAGACGTGCTGACATATATCCTGGGATAGACACTAGCTGTGACAGGTCTTCCTTTTCTCAGGCTGGTTTAGTGCACGCATTTTGGTCTTGCCCTCGGCTTGATGTCTACTGGGCAAGGCACTGTTTTTTAAAATTATCAGTGTGGTTTTGGTAGTGACACTGAGACCTTGCTCGCTTAAAGCTGTATTTGGTGTGGCAGATGATGCTTTGGGTTTAAATGCAAACCAGTCGGATATCATTTCACTTACATCGCTCTTGGCCAGGAGAATCTTGCTGGTCTGGAAATCTGCCACTTCCCCATCTGCTGCTGCTTGATTAGAGGACGTAATGTTTTTTTTTCTGAAATTATAATAGATTAAATTCACTCTGAGGGCGTCTGCGAGACGATTCGATTCGAAATGGGTGGGGGCCTTTAGGGTCAGATTTTAGGAGTCTTCACTAATTACCTACTTAGTTGAGGGCATTTGATTGTATTTGGGAAGTTGTTTCCATTTTAACACACGTATGGTTTACCTCACAGGGTGGTTGATGAATTGTAATATGAGTGTATTCTGGATTTTTTGAGATGTTGCAGATGTTTGTGGGACTTCGTCTTGAAGTAGTGTGGGGGTATGGCTGTGAAATGTCCGTACTTGTATTTGTGAAGTATTGTATTGTAAATACATTAGTTGTCATTGTATGTTCGGGGAGGGCGGGTGAAGGGAGGTTTGTTTAGGGGTAAGATACAGAAGCAAAATGGAGGAAAATGTAATCCATTATGTATTCTATATTGTGCCATTCCTTCAATAAAATATATTATAAAAAACGAATCATAGAGAAGGAATGGTGTGTTGTGAAAAGAGGAAGGAAGGGGAGGAGAGTGCAGGCTACCCAAAGGGTGTTCAGTTTGCGGTGCAGCCGTAAGAACAGAAAGTATGAGGCACCATTTTCTTTCTCCCTATCTCTGATCGGAGTCTGTTTTAAACGCCAAAATCCACTGGCCAATGGACACAAGTCACAGACAGAGCATGCAGAGAGTTGGAGAGATTCAGATCCTGGCGATCGATATCCATGGTACGGGGGGAGGTGAAACACCAGCCACCATCTCTCCCTCATACTCCCCACAATTGCCTGTGTCGCAGAGTGGCAGGAGAGTGGGGGGCGTCGTAGATAGGGAGCGTTTAGTGAGTGGAATGTATTACGGAGACGTGGCGGGGCGTATGTGTCGGTACGGAATGATGGAGACGGCAAAGTGTGCAGGACAGCATGTGGGTCACGGCGACCGGGTTGCTTATAGGCCGATGGATGGGTGACGGACGGGAGTGGTGTTCTGCAGTCTGTGTGACGGTGACTGGGAGTAGTGTAGGAGTCGGGTGATGGAGTCGGTGAGGAGTTTTAGAGAAGAAGGGTGTTATGCATACGCGGAGGACGGCATTCGAGTTACAGTGCAGGGCCTGAGTCTGTGTTGGTATCGTTGCGGTGTGAGATCCAGCTCTGGTGCAGAGCCTGTCAGTGTGTCAGTGACACAATGAGGGGCGTGTCCATGTCAGATGTGGGTTGTGGCAGTGACACCGAAACACTTTCAGAGCCCCATTGAAGAACATCTCCGTGTCACAGTGAGGGTTGTGTGTCTCGTTCATAGCTTATGCAAACGGTACTGTCCCACCTGCAATCAAGTCTCACTGATATCTGCCGTGTCAGGCTTAGAGGCGTTGACCCCTGACCTGAACGCATCTGCCCTTCAAACAATACTTCCTGCGTTGAAACGTACGCAGCTCAGAACATGAGTCCCAGCATGCTTTTGCTTCTTAAGTTTTTCAGAAGCCTTAGCAATATCTGTCCCAACAACCACTCAACTATCTGTACGGCATTTTAATTTACATGTCCCTGCAACTCTCGTTTGTACCACCACTCTCCCCTTCTAATGGCAAACCTTACCCCTGGGACATTAGTTCCAATCCAGTTCAGGTGTAAGTTGAGAGAGTTGCTCATGGGAGAGGAAATGAAGGAACTGAGCAAGGTGGGGGCGGTGTGGCGCGGCCTCCAGACTGGAGTCTGTGCTGCCCCCCAGTGTTCGCTCGTCAGAATACAATCTGTTTTGTGAAGAATTGTAGATTACAGTGCCATTCAAAATGCCAGGGGGCCTCAAACTGCATAAATGTGTGTGTGTGTGTGTGTGTGTGTGTGTGCGTGTGTGCGTGTGTGTGTGTGTGTGTGTGTGTGTGTGTGTGTGTGTGTGTGTGTGTGTGTGTGTGTGTGTGTGTACATAATGTGTGAAAGTACTGACTGATATCCTACATATACTTTTTATCTTTATATTCTATACATATTATGTGCGCTTGAACCCAAACTCTTTAGCCACATTTTAAACTGAATGTTCTTTCTAATTTTAGCCACAGCTGCACATACATAAGTTTGCAGAACCGTCTCCCTTTTCCTACCTATATGCTGATGATGATAAAGACCACATTCCATCGAGGATCTCGTTCTCGTCTACAGTACCTCTTTTCCGTTCCTCTAACAAAGACTACCCGATCGATACAGCTCGCCAGTTTTCACCCCCTTACTCCCTGCTGAGCCACAGAAACACAGTCAGTGCCAGAGACCTGACCGGTGAGACTTCCCGTGCTTGGTCATTTGTACCTCTCTCCTCCCATCCAGAAGTATCCAAAGTGGTCTACCTGTTATTGAGCGGGTTGGACACAAGGGGTCTCTGTATTGGCTCTGGATGTTTAACCCCTTTCGCCTTCCTGTCTGTCACCCAGTTTCCTGTATCCTACACCGCGGGTGTAAATACCTCTCTATATGTCTTCCCTATCACCCTCGCAGCCTCCCGAAAGATCCCGAGTTCATCCAGTTTCATCCCAACATTGTTACACAGAGCGTCACGGCAAGATGCGCGTGGGTTCACGGTTTAGGGTCGCTTAGCGTCCGGTCAGGGTTGTGTCCATGTCATGGTGAGGGGTGTGTAGGTGTCACAGTGACAGCTGTGTGGCTCGCTCACTGCCTATGCTGTCTGTGAAGTAGTTGTTCTCTGTGTTTCGCAATCTATCATCAAAGTCCTTGATCTACCCCACCCCATCTCTGCCCATTCGATGAGTTTAAATCTGTCTTTCTGCCCCTCTTGCAGAGCAGTGATCGTAAATCACCGAACAGAATAGACCTTTGGGCCCACAATGTTGTGATATACCGACTGATGTAAATCATTTCTGACTGCACAACAACCATCTCCCTGAATTCCCTGCACATTAACGTCTCTGTCAAAGAGGCACATGAACCCCTCTTTTCCAGAGTTTATCAATGAACCTCATGTGACTAGTCGAGCCGCCCCTCAAATTTGAATACTTCCCGCTTCATCACGACTAATACAACCGAAACGGGGAATGTTGAGCTGACGCTCCTGCCCGCCCTGAAACGGCGTCTCACTAATGTCTACAATATCATAATTCCAGCCTTTGAACCCTCCCTGAGCTCATCAGCCTTTCGTACAATACCTCCCGCATTGAAACGTACGCAGCTCAGAACATGAGTCCCAGCAGGCTCAACATTTGCTTCCTCACTTTGCCTGTGGTCTTAACAACATCTGTAACAACAAATACCATCCAGGTATATCTCTATCGCACACAGAACATCTTTTCTCTTCCCCTGACAAATGATCCACTATCACCACAGCTCGCCGCATCTCGCCATCCCCCGGCCCTTCCGAACCACAGAGCTAAAATCTGTGCCAGAGACCTGACCTGAGATACTTCCCTCTACTCGGTCATTTGACACCTCTCCCCCCCATCTAAAAGTAACCAAAGACATGTTATTGAGCGGTTTGGCCACAGGGGGCACTCTACTCTCGTTCTGGCTGTTTAACCCCTTTCATTCTCCTGACTGTCACCCAGTTTCCTGTGAACTGTACATTGAGTCTAACGTCCTCCCAGGATGTCCTCCCTATCACCCCTCAGCTTCCCGAATGATCCCGAATTCATCCAGTTCCAGTTTCATCTCTTTAATGCCAAGTCTGAGAAGCAGCATCAGGATGAACTTCTCACAGGTGAAGTCGTCAGAGACACTGAGGTCTCCCTGCCGTCCCATATCCTCCAAGAGGAGCATTCAACTCTCCTGCCAAGCATTGCCTACTGCTCTGATTGAAGGAAACAATAAATACATTGAAAACAAATCCATCAACAGTGGCCCCTGTCTTATCTGTTTTTGTCTTTGCTGATGAATCCGCTTCCCTGATTGGTTGTTGTTCAATGAAACGCGGGGCGCTATCACAACGATTCCGTCAGTCAGACTCAGAGCGAAACAGCCACTTGAACCCCTCTTCCCCTGAGTTTGTCGATGCATCTGATGTGACAGTTAAAACCGCCCATCTCCCTTGAATTCTTTCCTCCTCAACCAAAATCCGGAATGTTGAGCTAACTGCCCGGCACGCCCTGCAGCTACCTCCCACTAATGACTGTAAAATTATAATTCCAGACTTTGTCCCGGCCCTGAGCTCATCTACCTATCGGACAATACTTCCTGCATTGAAACGCCCGCAGCTCCTAACGTGAGTCCCAGCAGGCTCAACATTTTGCTTCCTGACTTTGTCTGAGGACTTACATCTGCCCCAACAATCACTCCACTATCTGTTATGACAGTCTGGTTTTCATTACCCTGCAACTGTAGCTTAAATCCCACCACTCTCCCTTTTTAATTTCAAACCCCCCGCTTGGGTGTTATTGTCCACTCCAGTTCAGGTGAAAGCTGAGAGATTACTCGGTTGGAGAGACAGTGAAGTGGTTGTGCAACGTGAGGCGAGTGGCGCGGCCTCCAGGCGGGGCTATGTGCTGCCCTCTAGTGTTCACCGAGTGCTAGAAGCTGCAACTGGATGCACTTCTCACAGGTGACGTCGTCGGTATGACTGGAGATCTCTCTTCCGTCCCATGTCCTGCAATGAGAGCATTCAACTCTCCTGCCAGGCATCCGTACTGCTCTAACTGGGCAATTATAAAGAAGTAAACAACAGATTAACTGAAAACAAACCAATCAACGGTTTAACCCTGTCATATCTTTCTTGCCTTTGCCAATGAATCGGCTTTGTCGATTGCTTGCTTTAAAAAAAAACGCTTGGGCTGTTTTATAATGCTCTGTCAGTGAAACCTGCCCTAATGCAAGATATTTATGAGTAGATGACTCCGACAGTCATACACAGAGCGACGCCCTCTCCAAAACATCACAGCACGCAGTTCCGGGGACAGACACAGAGTGCAGCTCTCTGCAGACCAACCTATTACAGATTCCCGGGGACAGACACAGAGTGAAGCTCCCTCCACAAGATACCATCACACACTTCCAGGGTCAGAGACAGATTAAAGTTTCCTCAACACATTCCCATCATGTACTCCCGGGGTCAGACACAAACTGATGTTCCTTCACATCTTCCCATCACACTCACACTGCCGGAGTTAGAAACAGAATGAAGATCTCTTCCACCATCACATTACACACTCCCGGGGTCAGACAAAGACTGAAGCCCTCCACGGCGCCCCATCACACACTCCCGGGGTCAGACACAAACTGATGTTCCTTCACATCTTCCCATCACACTCACACTCCCGGAGTTAGAAACAGAATGCAGATCTCTTCCACCATCACATTACACACTCCCGGGGTCAGACAAAGCCTGAAGCCCTCCAGGGCGCCCCATCACACAATGGCGGGTCGGACAGAGAGTAAATCTCCCCTGACAACTTCCCTTCCCATACTCCCGACGTCAGACACGGTGACGCTCCCTCCACACCGTCCCATTAAACACTCCCGGGGTCAGACACAGAGTGGATCTCCCTCCACACCGTCCCATCACACACTCCCGGGGTCAGACACAGAGTGGATCTCCCTCCACACCGTCCCATCACACACACCCGGGGTCAGAAACAGAGTGAAGCTCTCTCCACACCGTCCCATCACACACTCCCGGGGTCAGACACAAAGTGAATCTCACTCCACACCATCCTATCACACACTCCCGGGGTCAGACACAGGGTGAATCTCCCTCCACACCGTCCCATCACACACTCCCGGGGTCAGACTCAGAGTGAATCTCCCTCCACACCGTCCCATCACACACTCCCGGGGTCAGACACAGAGTGAATCTCACTCCACACCATCCTATCACACACTCCCGGGGTCAGACACAGAGTGAATCTCCCTCCACACCGACCCAACACACACTCCCGGGGTCAGACAGTGAGTAAAATTCCCTCCACACCGTCCCATCACACACTCCCGAGCACAGACACAGAGTGAATCTCTCTCCACACCGTCCCATCACACACTCCCTGGGTCAGACAGAGAGTGAATCTCCCTCCACACCGTCCCATCACACACTCTCGGGGTCAGACACAGATGAATCTCCCTCCACACCGTCGCATCACACACTTCAGGGGTCAGACACAGAGTGAATCTCCCTCCACTCCGTCCCATCACACACTCCCGGGGTCAGGCACAGAGTGAATGTCCTTCCACACTGTCCCGTCACAATCTCGCTGTTAAAGGTACAGCGTGAAGCTTCTGTCCCATCACACAGTCATGTTTCAGATATTATGTTTAATTTCCTTCCAGCAAGTCATTTGGAGAGGACTAAGACGTGAACGCAACGATATAATTCTAAGGCTTAATAAGGAACTGTGAGGCCACATTTGGAGGATTGTGAGCAGGTGGAACAAAATATTTGCTTATATTGGAAAGGGTTCAAAGGAGGTTCACGGAGATGATCCAGAATTGAGTGGCATGTCACATGAAGACGGTTTGATTGCTCTGGGACTGTAAACGCGGGAATTCAGAATAATGAAGGCTGACATTGAACTTTTTCGGATTGTGAAAGGTCATGATAGAGTTGATGTTCAGAGAATGTTTCCTATTGAAGGTGAGTCTAGGATCAGAAGACACAGCCTGAGAACAGGCAGATATCTTTTACAAAGGCGATGAGTAATTTCCTTCGCCAGAGCGTGGTGAATCTGCTTAATTCAGAAGGCACAATCAGCCGTGGAATACCAACCATTCGTTATATATAAGACATAGTTTGAAAATTCTTCCCTATTGAAGACATGAAGGTATGCAGGGGGAAGCCGAGAGATTGGAGCTGAAAGGACAATGGACCTTCGATGAAACGGCCAGCAGACTCGATGTCCTAATTCTGCTCCTGTGTCGGATGGGTTTAATTGAAGTTCCTCGGTTACTGTGTGTCAGCAACTCAGAGGATCTATAGTGGCCCAACACGTTCATGCAAACACAAAGAAGGTGTCATGTGCCCGACTGAACAGGTCAGGCATCCACGTTTCCGCACGTCCATTTCTCGGAGTACGGTTAAGTCTCACTTTTCTTCTAAGATTCAGATATATAGTTGTTCAATGCCACATTCCGTCGTAGAAGTCTATCGTTAACGGACACTAGTTGAGCACTCAGTGCTCAACCGTAAGAATCCCGGCTTCAGTACGACTGCTTGTGATGTCAGCTTTGGTTTGGGTTGGTGCCGTCTTGTTCACTTTGAGTCTGAGTCTGAATTAATTCCAGACCTGACTCTGCATTTGGGTTCAACCCCATCCACAGCTGTCTCTGTTCAGAAGGGATCACAGCTTTAGGAGTTTGAGGGGTTATGCTCTCTCAGTGAAGATGAGGAAAATTCTATGGATGTTCGGTGGGGAACTTTCTGACTAGCCGCATTGCCGCCTGGTGTGGATGCTGCAACGCACAGAATAGTAACGGGCTACAGAGGGTTCCAGCCTCAGCCGCCACTCTGACGGTCACACCCCTCCCCACCATCGCGGACATTGTCAAGAGGCGATGCCTCGAGAAGGCGGCATCCATCACTGAGTACTCTCCCCACTCGGGAGAAGCTCTCTGCTCGTTACTACCATCAGGGAGGAGTCGCAGGAGCCCGAACACCCACACACAACGATTCAGGAACATCTTCTCACCCAGCGCTATCACATCTCTGAACGCACCAGCACACAGTCGACATTTCTGCGGTGTTTATTAATGTTTGTAATTTACAGTAACTGTACATTTTTTTTGCAGTTCTGATGCAGCAGAAGAACACATTCCAAGCCGTCTAAATTTCAGATAAAAAATAAAAATCAAATAGCGATTCTGCTTAAAAATATTCGATATTACAGGACACTTGTCACGCTGGCCTTCACCGGTCAGCGCACTGAGCACAGGAGCCGGGAGATCACGCTGCAGTGGTACAAGACGTCGGTCAGGCTTTCTGCTTTAGAATAAACGCCACTGTCCTCGAAAGCGTGTGCAGGGAGTTCTACGGGGATATTGCAGGAAATCGAGGGTTATGCAGAGAGGGAGGGATTTTTGTGACTTTATTCCCTGGATCAGTGTTGCAAACTTACAGAGGTGCATAAATCCAAGAGAGGCACAGACAGAGTGAATGAGCACAGACTTTCAACCAGGGCTGGGTTATCGAGAAACAGATGGCACAGGATTGTGGTGAGAGCGGGTGGGAATGAAAGAGAGAGAGAGAGATCATGGAGACGGAGGATTCAGAGATAATGGAGAGGGAAGGGGGTCAGAGGGGTAGAGAGATAGCAGAGAGTGTGAGAGAGTTGGCTGAGAGAGAGGAGATAGAGCGGGCAGAGAAAGGACTAGGCAATAGGGGGTGGAGAAGAACGGGACGGGTTGGAAATGGCCACAAAGCAAGGGGTCAATGGCGACAGAGTTTCGTCGGTTTGTAGTGGGGAGAATGGGGACGGCTCAGCAGTTGGAGAATGGGACAGAGAGGGCGAGGAGGGAGTTTGAGAGGATGGAGGGTTGATAGTTGACGAAGAGACTGTGGGGAAATAGAGGGGTAGGCACTGGATTCAGATCGGCTGCACTGCCACAGACGGCACAGGATTGAGGGGAGAGTGGGTGGAAAGGAGAGAGAGAGAAATATCGGGGAGATGGAGAGAACGGTGAGGGAAGAGAGTGGTGTAGAGAAGGGTACGAAAGTGGGAGAGAGGTGAAAGAGTTGGGTAGAGGGAGCAGAAGAAAGCGGGCGGAGGAAGTACGAGGTAATAATAAGATAGGTAGAGAGAGCGGGACGGAGGAATGGAGGTAAAGAATGGGTTGGACGGGGAGAGAGGTTTGTCGGTGTGTGGTGGGGAGAATATGGTCGCGTTAAGAGGAGGAATTGGAGTAGGAGGGAGGTGCAGAGAGGTTGGGCGGGGAATCTGAAAGGATCTGGGAGTGAGAGTGAAGGGGAGACTGGAATTAGTCATTTGATTCACGTCGCCTCCACTTGCTGTTGACAGAGACCCTGGATCTTTTCAGGAATATCCGGCAACAACGACTTCTCGCAGATGAAATGCTGATCACTATTGCAAGGGTAACTTCTACTGACTGCAGTCGGATCACACTGCCAGCAGTAGGGCGTCCCCGAAGACCCCTTGTACAGGAGACGGAAGCTCGCATTCCTATACAAGAGGATTAAACAATTTCAACAGAGACAAAACAGCTCCAGCAGAGAACCCGAGCCCCCACCGTCCCCAAGCTAATCACAGGAAATCACTCTCTCCTAACAGCCTCTGTCAGTCCCCAAACTCCTCCCACTCAAACGCTCTCCCCCGCCGCCCCGTGCCGGTACCCAGACTGATACCACGGTCCCAATGTCTTCCCACAATCCTGTGTCAGTCCCCAGCTAATTGCACTGACCCAATGTCTCCCCACAGCCCCGAATGCCCCAAACTAATCCCACCGAACCGCTTCCTCATCACAGTCCTCTGTCAGTCCCCATACGAATCGAACAGGTCCACCTTCTCCATTCTGATCTGTTTCGGTTCCCGAACAAACCACGCTGTCCCACCGTCTAATCCCGCTGCCCAGCTCTTTTCGCTCAGATCTGTGTCATTCAGCAAACGAATCACACTGTTCCTCCCTCTCCTCGAAGCCGGGCGACAAGCTCTGAAATAATCACATTAACCCACTGTGTGCCCATCGCCCTGTACTGGTCTCCAAACTAATGCAGTTGTCCTACTCTAGCCCCTCAGATCTAAGTCATTCACTAAATTAATCCCGCTGTTGCCTCCAGGCCTCACAGCCCGGCGACTATCTCCAAAAAGATCCCACTGCACCGCGCTCTCCTGACTGACATGCGTCAGTACCAAAATAATCGCCGTGTACTGATCTCTCCATACTGCCCCCTGCCAGTTTCCGAAATATTCACATTGCCCTGCCCTTCCCCGGTAGACATGTGTCGGCCCCAAAATCCTCCTATTGTACCACCCTATCCCCTACCCACATACAAACAAATCCCAATACCCCTCACTTTTTCCACAAAACTACTTCGGACCGTAAACGAATTCCATTTTCTCCCGTCAGGACTGTCACAATATCCAACTCTCACCCGATAAGTCAGTCCAAATCTCACCTGTTTTCGCATTTTCCAATCCAATATATACGGGTGCCGTACACAAGGTTGCGGGATATAAAGTTCTGGGAAATTTAAATTTACTGTATCAATGCCAAGAATCGAAAACTATGATACGGAGCTTCTCTCAGTTGATTACAACAGGAATCTCTTCCGGGACTCTGTGAAGGTAGCTTCAGTGTGTGTCAGACCCTAGGTGTGTGTGATGGGGCGGTGTGGAGGGAGATTCACTCTGTGTCTGAACCCGGGAGAGTGTGACGGGACGGTGTGGAGGGAGATTCACTCTGTGTGTAACCCAGGGAGTGTGTGATGGAACGGTGCAGAGGGAGATTCACTGTGTGTTTGACGCCGGGAGAGTGTGACGGGACGGTGTGGAGGGAGATTCCCTCTGTGTCTGACCCCAGGAGTGTGTGATGGGACGATGTGGAGGGAGATTCACTATGTGCCTGACCCTGGGAGTGTGTGATGGGACGGTGTGGAGGAAGATTCAATCTGTGACTGACCCACGGAGTGTGTGCTGGGAAGATGTGGAGGGAGATTCACTATGTGTCTGACCCCGTGTGTGTGCGATGGGACGGTGTGGAGGAAGATTCACTCTGTGTCTGACCCCCGGAGTGTGTGATGGGTCAGTGTGGAGGGAGATTCACTCTGTGTCTGACCCCGGGATTCAGTGATGGGACGGTGTGGAGGGAGATTCACTGTGTGCCTGACACCGGCAGTTTGTGATGGGACAGTGTGGAGGGAGATTCACTCTGTATTTGACCCCGGGAGTGTGTGACGGGTGTGTATTGTGCGTTTTTACTCTGTTTCTGACCCCGGGAGTGTGCGATGGGACGGTGTGGAGGCAGATTCACTGTGTGCCTGATCCCCGGAGTGTGTGATGGGACGGTGTGGAGGGAGATTCACTCTGTGTCTGACAATGGGATTGTGTGATGGGACAGTGTGGAGGGAGATGCACTCTGTATTTGACCCCGGGAGTGTGTGATGGGACAGTGTGGAGGGTGATTCAATCTGGGTCTGACCCCGGAAGTGTTTGATGGGACGGTGCGGAGGAAGATTCACTCTGTGTCTGATCCCCGGAGTGTGTGATGGGACAGTGTGGAGGGTGATTCACTCTGTGTCTGACCACGGGCGTGTGTGATGGGACAGTGTGGAGGGAGATTCAATCTGTGTCTGACCCCGGGCGTGTGTGATGGGACAGTGTAGAGGGAGATTTAATCTGTGTCTGACCCCGGGAGTGTGTGATGGGTCGGTGTGGAGGGAGATTCACTTTGTGTCTGATCCCGGGAGTGTGTGATGGTACGGTGTAGGGGAAGATTCACTCTGTGTCTGACCCCGAGAGTGTGTGATGGGACAGTGTGGAGGGGGATTCACTCTGTATTTGACCCCGGGAGTGAGTGATGGGACGGTGAGGAGGGAGATTAACTCTGTGTCTGACCCCGGGAGTGTGTGATGGGACAGTGTGGAGGGAGATTCACTCTGTATTTGACCCCGGGAGTGTGTGACGGTGTGTATTTTGCGTTTTTACTCTGTTTCTGACCCCGGGAGTGTGCGATGGGACAGTGTGGAGGGAGATGCACTCTGTATTTGACCCCGGGAGTGTGTGACGGGTGTGTATTTTGCGTTTTTACTCTGTTTCTGACCCCGGGAGTGTTTGATGGGAACGTGTGGAGGGAGATTCACTCTGTTTCTGACCACGGGCGTGTGTGATGGGACAGTGTGGAGGGAGATTCAATCTGAGTCTGACCCCGGGAGTGTGTGATGGGTCGGTGTGGAGGGAGATTCACTTTGTGTCTGACCCCGGGAGTGTGTGATGGGACGGTGCAGGGGAAGATTCACTCTGTGTCTGACCCCGGGTGTGTGTGTTGGGACAGTGTGGAGTGTGATTCACTCTGTACTTGACCCCGAGAGTGTGTGATGGGATGGTGAGGAGGGAGATTCACTCTGTGTCTGACCATGGGAGTGTGTGATGGGAAAATGTGAAGGGGGATTCACTATGTATTTGATCCCGGGAGTGTGTGATGGGACAGTGTGGAAGGTGATTCACTCTGTATTTGACACCGGGAGTGTGTTATGTGACAGTGAGGCGGTAGATTCACTCTGTGTCTGACCCCGGGAGTCTGTGATGGGACAGTGTTTAGGGAGATTCACTCTGTGTCTGACCCCTGGAGTGTGTGATGGGACAGTGTGGAGGGAGATTCACTCTGTGTCTGACCCCGGGAGTGTGTGATGGGACGATGTGGAGGGAGATTCACTATGTGCCTGACCCTGGGAGTGTGTGATGGGACGGTGTGGAGGAAGATTCAATCTGTGACTGACCCACGGAGTGTGTGCTGGGAAGATGTGGAGGGAGATTCACTATGTGTCTGACCCCGTGTGTGTGCGATGGGACGGTGTGGAGGAAGATTCACTCTGTGTCTGACCCCCGGAGTGTGTGATGGGTCAGTGTGGAGGGAGATTCACTCTGTGTCTGACCCCGGGATTCAGTGATGGGACGGTGTGGAGGGAGATTCACTGTGTGCCTGACACCGGCAGTTTGTGATGGGACAGTGTGGAGGGAGATTCACTCTGTATTTGACCCCGGGAGTGTGTGACGGGTGTGTATTGTGCGTTTTTACTCTGTTTCTGACCCCGGGAGTGTGCGATGGGACGGTGTGGAGGCAGATTCACTGTGTGCCTGATCCCCGGAGTGTGTGATGGGACGGTGTGGAGGGAGATTCACTCTGTGTCTGACAATGGGATTGTGTGATGGGACGGTGTGGAGGGAGATTCTCTGTGTGCCTGACCCCGGGAGTTTGTGATGGGACAGTGTGGAGGGAGATGCACTCTGTATTTGACCCCGGGAGTGTGTGATGGGACAGTGTGGAGGGTGATTCAATCTGGGTCTGACCCCGGGAGTGTTTGATGGGACGGTGCGGAGGAAGATTCACTCTGTGTCTGATCCCCGGAGTGTGTGATGGGACAGTGTGGAGGGAGATTCACTCTGTGTCTGACCACGGGCGTGTGTGATGGGACAGTGTGGAGGGAGATTCAATCTGTGTCTGACCCCGGGCGTGTGTGATGGGACAGTGTAGAGGGAGATTTAATCTGTGTCTGACCCCGGGAGTGTGTGATGGGTCGGTGTGGAGGGAGATTCACTTTGTGTCTGATCCCGGGAGTGTGTGATGGTACGGTGTAGGGGAAGATTCACTCTGTGTCTGACCCCGAGAGTGTGTGATGGGACAGTGTGGAGGGGGATTCACTATGTGTCTGACCCCGTGTGTGTGCGATGGGACGGTGTGGAGGAAGATTCACTCTGTGTCTGACCCCCGGAGTGTGTGATGGGTCAGTGTGGAGGGAGATTCACTCTGTGTCTGACCCCGGGATTCAGTGATGGGACGGTGTGGAGGGAGATTCACTGTGTGCCTGACACCGGCAGTTTGTGATGGGACAGTGTGGAGGGAGATTCACTCTGTATTTGACCCCGGGAGTGTGTGACGGGTGTGTATTGTGCGTTTTTACTCTGTTTCTGACCCCGGGAGTGTGCGATGGGACGGTGTGGAGGCAGATTCACTGTGTGCCTGATCCCCGGAGTGTGTGATGGGACGGTGTGGAGGGAGATTCACTCTGTGTCTGACAATGGGATTGTGTGATGGGACAGTGTGGAGGGAGATGCACTCTGTATTTGACCCCGGGAGTGTGTGATGGGACAGTGTGGAGGGTGATTCAATCTGGGTCTGACCCCGGGAGTGTTTGATGGGACGGTGCGGAGGAAGATTCACTCTGTGTCTGATCCCCGGAGTGTGTGATGGGACAGTGTGGAGGGTGATTCACTCTGTGTCTGACCCCGGGAGTGTGTGATGGGTCGGTGTGGAGGGA
The DNA here is from genome assembly GCF_048418815.1 of Hemitrygon akajei. Classification (NCBI taxonomy): domain Eukaryota; kingdom Metazoa; phylum Chordata; class Chondrichthyes; order Myliobatiformes; family Dasyatidae; genus Hemitrygon; species Hemitrygon akajei. Next base: position 1,556,912 of record NW_027331965.1, read on the forward strand.
GATTCACTTTGTGTCTGATCCCGGGAGTGTGTGATGGTACGGTGTAGGGGAAGATTCACTCTGTGTCTGACCCCGAGAGTGTGTGATGGGACAGTGTGGAGGGGGATTCACTCTGTATTTGACCCCGGGAGTGAGTGATGGGACGGTGAGGAGGGAGATTAACTCTGTGTCTGACCCCGGGAGTGTGTGATGGGACAGTGTGGAGGGAGATTCACTCTGTATTTGACCCCGGGAGTGTGTGACGGTGTGTATTTTGCGTTTTTACTCTGTTTCTGACCCCGGGAGTGTGCGATGGGACAGTGTGGAGGGAGATGCACTCTGTATTTGACCCCGGGAGTGTGTGACAGGTGTGTATTTTGCGTTTTTACTCTGTTTCTGACCCCGGGAGTGTTTGATGGGAACGTGTGGAGGGAGATTCACTCTGTTTCTGACCACGGGCGTGTGTGATGGGACAGTGTGGAGGGAGATTCAATCTGAGTCTGACCCCGGGAGTGTGTGATGGGTCGGTGTGGAGGGAGATTCACTTTGTGTCTGACCCCGGGAGTGTGTGATGGGACGGTGCAGGGGAAGATTCACTCTGTGTCTGACCCCGGGTGTGTGTGTTGGGACAGTGTGGAGTGTGATTCACTCTGTACTTGACCCCGAGAGTGTGTGATGGGATGGTGAGGAGGGAGATTCACTCTGTGTCTGACCATGGGAGTGTGTGATGGGAAAATGTGAAGGGGGATTCACTATGTATTTGATCCCGGGAGTGTGTGATGGGACAGTGTGGAAGGTGATTCACTCTGTATTTGACACCGGGAGTGTGTTATGTGACAGTGAGGCGGTAGATTCACTCTGTGTCTGACCCCGGGAGTCTGTGATGGGACAGTGTTTAGGGAGATTCACTCTGTGTCTGACCCCTGGAGTGTGTGATGGGACAGTGTGGAGGGAGATTCACTCTGTGTCTGACCCCGGGAGTGTGTGATGGGACGATGTGGAGGGAGATTCACTATGTGCCTGACCCTGGGAGTGTGTGATGGGACGGTGTGGAGGAAGATTCAATCTGTGACTGACCCACGGAGTGTGTGCTGGGAAGATGTGGAGGGAGATTCACTATGTGTCTGACCCCGTGTGTGTGCGATGGGACGGTGTGGAGGAAGATTCACTCTGTGTCTGACCCCCGGAGTGTGTGATGGGTCAGTGTGGAGGGAGATTCACTCTGTGTCTGACCCCGGGATTCAGTGATGGGACGGTGTGGAGGGAGATTCACTGTGTGCCTGACACCGGCAGTTTGTGATGGGACAGTGTGGAGGGAGATTCACTCTGTATTTGACCCCGGGAGTGTGTGACGGGTGTGTATTGTGCGTTTTTACTCTGTTTCTGACCCCGGGAGTGTGCGATGGGACGGTGTGGAGGCAGATTCACTGTGTGCCTGATCCCCGGAGTGTGTGATGGGACGGTGTGGAGGGAGATTCACTCTGTGTCTGACAATGGGATTGTGTGATGGGACGGTGTGGAGGGAGATTCTCTGTGTGCCTGACCCCGGGAGTTTGTGATGGGACAGTGTGGAGGGAGATGCACTCTGTATTTGACCCCGGGAGTGTGTGATGGGACAGTGTGGAGGGTGATTCAATCTGGGTCTGACCCCGGGAGTGTTTGATGGGACGGTGCGGAGGAAGATTCACTCTGTGTCTGATCCCCGGAGTGTGTGATGGGACAGTGTGGAGGGAGATTCACTCTGTGTCTGACCACGGGCGTGTGTGATGGGACAGTGTGGAGGGAGATTCAATCTGTGTCTGACCCCGGGCGTGTGTGATGGGACAGTGTAGAGGGAGATTTAATCTGTGTCTGACCCCGGGAGTGTGTGATGGGTCGGTGTGGAGGGAGATTCACTTTGTGTCTGATCCCGGGAGTGTGTGATGGTACGGTGTAGGGGAAGATTCACTCTGTGTCTGACCCCGAGAGTGTGTGATGGGACAGTGTGGAGGGGGATTCACTCTGTATTTGACCCCGGGAGTGAGTGATGGGACGGTGAGGAGGGAGATTAACTCTGTGTCTGACCCCGGGAGTGTGTGATGGGACAGTGTGGAGGGAGATTCACTCTGTATTTGACCCCGGGAGTGTGTGACGGTGTGTATTTTGCGTTTTTACTCTGTTTCTGACCCCGGGAGTGTGCGATGGGACAGTGTGGAGGGAGATGCACTCTGTATTTGACCCCGGGAGTGTGTGACGGGTGTGTATTTTGCGTTTTTACTCTGTTTCTGACCCCGGGAGTGTTTGATGGGAACGTGTGGAGGGAGATTCACTCTGTTTCTGACCACGGGCGTGTGTGATGGGACAGTGTGGAGGGAGATTCAATCTGAGTCTGACCCCGGGAGTGTGTGATGGGTCGGTGTGGAGGGAGATTCACTTTGTGTCTGACCCCGGGAGTGTGTGATGGGACGGTGCAGGGGAAGATTCACTCTGTGTCTGACCCCGGGTGTGTGTGTTGGGACAGTGTGGAGTGTGATTCACTCTGTACTTGACCCCGAGAGTGTGTGATGGGATGGTGAGGAGGGAGATTCACTCTGTGTCTGACCATGGGAGTGTGTGATGGGAAAATGTGAAGGGGGATTCACTATGTATTTGATCCCGGGAGTGTGTGATGGGACAGTGTGGAAGGTGATTCACTCTGTATTTGACACCGGGAGTGTGTTATGTGACAGTGAGGCGGTAGATTCACTCTGTGTCTGACCCCGGGAGTCTGTGATGGGACAGTGTGGAGGGAGATTCACTCTGTGTCTGACCCCTGGAGTGTGTGATGGGACAGTGTGGAGGGAGATTCACTCTGTGTCTGACCCCGGGAGTGTGTGATGGGACGATGTGGAGGGAGATTCACTATGTGCCTGACTCTGGAAGTTTGTGATGGGACGCTGTGGAGGAAGATTCACTCTGTGTCTGACCCCCAGCAATGTGTGATGGGACAGTGTGGAGGGAGATTCACTCAGTGTCTGACCCCGGGAGTGTGTGATGGGACGGTGTGGAGGGAGATTCACTCAGTGTCTGACCCCGGGAGTGTGTGATGGGACGGTGTGGAGGGAGATTCACTCAGTGTCTGACCCCGGGAGTGTGTGATGGGACGATGTGGAGGGAGATTCACTATGTGCCTGACTCTGGAAGTTTGTGATGGGACGCTGTGGAGGAAGATTCACTCTGTGTCTGACCCCCAGCAATGTGTGATGGGACAGTGTGGAGGGAGATTCACTCTGCGTCTGACCCTGGGAGTGTGCGATGGGACGGTGTGCAGGAAGATTCACTCTGTGTCTGACCCCCGGAGCGTGTGATGGGATAGTGTGGAGGGAGATTCACTCTGCGTCTGACCCCGGGATTGTGTGATGGGACGGTGTAGAGGGAGATTCACTGTGTGCCTGACACCGGCAGTTTGTGATGGGACAGTGTGCAGGGAGATTCACTCTGTATTTGACCCCGGGAGTGTGTGACGGGTGTGTATTGTGCGTTTTTACTCTGTTTCTGACCCCGGGAGTATGTGACGGGACGGTGTGGAGGGAGATTCACTCGGTGTCTGACCTCGGGAGTGTGTGATGGGACAGTGTGGAGGGTGAATCACTCTGTGTCTGATCCCGGGAGTGTGTGATGGGACGGTGTAGGGGAAGATTCACTCTGTGTCTGACCCCGGGTGTGTGTGTTGGGACAGTGTGGAGGGGGATTCACTCTGTATTTGACCCCGGGAGTGAGTGATGGGACGGTGAGGAGGGAGATTAACTCTGTGTCTGACCCCGGGAGTGTGCGATGGGACGGTGTGGAGGGAGATTCACTCTGTTTCTGACCCCGGGACTATGTGACGGGACGGTGTGGAGGGAGATTCACTCTGTGTCTGACCTCGGGAGTGTGTGATGGGATAGTGTGGAGGGTGATTCACTCTGTGTCTGACCCCGGGAGTGTGTGATGGTACGGTGTAGGGGAAGATTCACTCTGTGTCTGACCCCGGGTGTGTGTGTTGGGACAGTGTGGAGGGGGATTCACTCTGTATTTGACCCCGGGAGTGAGTGATGGGACGGTGAGGAGGGAGATTAACTCTGTGTCTGACCCCGGGAGTGTGTGATGGGACAGTGTTGAGTGGGATTCACTCTGTATTTGATCCCGGGATTGTGTGACTGGACAGTGTATTGTTCGTTTTCACTCTGTGTCTGACCCCGAGTGTGAGTGTTGATTCTTCTGTTACTGTCGGACCTTCTCGTGCTGTTACACATACCTCTTCATCCTTTGAATCGATTTCGAGCAGCCTTGAATCACGGTTTGAACAATCTTGAATCGCTTTGTATAAAGATGTTACAAACGTGGAAACGTAATAACACCGGTCTTCATTTGTGATCCAATTCTCGGAACAGGTTTGCTCTGGAAATCACGAACAAGGAACAGTGAGACACAGAGTGAATCTTCCTGCTCACTTTTCCATCACACACACCTTGGGTGATGAACAGAGTGAATTTCACGCCATGCGGTCCCATCACGTTCACCTGAGGTCAGGCACAAAGAGAATTTCGTCGCCCCCAACATCGTGCTATCGCACATTAAGAGTAGCAGGCACAGTGAATATCCCTCTACACCATTCATCACACACTCCCAGATGAAAATACCTCAGCACACACGTCAGATAGACGCAGATATACAACATAGATTAGTGCAAACAGAACAGGCCCTTCGGCCCACCATGTTGTACCGACTCTTAAACCCTGCCTGCCATATATCCCCCAACTTAAATTCCTCTATATACCTATTTGGTTGTGTCTTAAATTTCACGATTGTTTTATCCTCCACCGCTAACTTAGGCAGTGCATTACACGCACCAACCACTCTCTTAGTAAAAGTCCTTCCTCTCATATCCCCCTTGAACTTCCCTCCCCGTACCTTAAAGCCATGTCCTCTTGCATTGAGCAGTTGTGCCCTGGGGAAGAGGCGCTGGCTTTCCACTCTGTCTATTTCTCTCAATATCTTGTACACCTCTATCATTTCTCCTCTCATCCTCCTTCTTTCTGCAAATAGTAAAGCCCTAGCTGCCGTAATCTCTGCTCATAATGCATACTCTCTAAACCAGGCAGCATCCTAGTAAATCTCCTCTGTAGCCTTTCCAATGCTTCCACATCATTCCTATAGTGAGGCGACCAGAACTGGACACAGTACTCCAAGTGTGGCCTAATCAGGGTTTTATAGAGTTTCATCATTCCCTCGCGACTCTAAAACCACTATCCCTTGGATTATGAAAGCCAACACCCCATAAGCTTTCTTAAATACTCTATCTACCTGTGAGGCAACTTTCAGGGATATGTGGATATGTACACCCAGATCACTCTGCTCCTCCACACTACCAAGTATCCTGCCTTTTACTTTGTACTCTGCCATGGTGTTTGTCCTTCCAAAGTGTACCACCTCACACTTCTACGGATTGAACTCCATCTGCCACTTATCAGTACATTCCTGTATACTATAAATGTCTCTCTGCAATCTTCAACAATCCTGTACACTATTTACAACCCCACCAACCATTGTGTCGTCTGCAAACTTGCCAACCCACCCTTCTACCCCCACATCCAGGTCGTTATTAAAAATCACGAACAGTAGTGGTCCCAGAATCGATCATCTTGGAACAACACTAGTCACAACTTCCAATCGGAAAATACTCCCTCCGTCACGGCACACAGCTTTCTGCAGGCAAGCCAAACCTCCTGGGATCACATGCCTTCTGACTTCCTGAATAAGTCTGTCGTGTGGAAACTTACCAAATGCTTACTAAAATCCATATAGATCACATCCACTGCACTATCCTCATCTATTTGCCTGGTCACCTCCTCAAAGAACTTTACAGGTTTCCAAGACACGATCTGCCCTTCACAAAGCCATGCTGACTGCCCTGATCAGACTATGATTCTCCAAATGCCTGCAGATCCTATCTCTAAAAATCTTTTCCAACATCTTTCCCGCCGCAGACGTAAGGCCTATAATTACCTGGACTATACCTACTACCTTTTTTGAACAAGGGGACAGCATTCGCCTCCCTCCAATCCACTGGTGCCATTCCAGTGGACAACGAGTACGGAACGATCCGAGCCAGTCTCAGCAATCTCTTCCCTTGCCTCGTGGAGCAGCCTGTGGACTATTCTGTCAGGCCCCTGGGACTTATCCGTCCTATTGTACTTCAGCAACTCCAGCACCTCCTCTCCCTTAATATCAGCAATGCTCCTGAGCTTCAACCTCGCTCATATTGTCCACACTGTCATCAGGTTCCCTCTCATTGGTGAATACCGAAGAGAAGTATTCAGTGAGGAACTTGTTCATTTCCACAACTACCAGGCACAACTTCCCACCTGTATCTCTATTCGGTATCTCTATTCGGGCTTTCCCTTACCGTACTCGCCAAGACCTTCTCATGACCCCTTCTTGCTCTCCTCAGCCCCTTCTTAAGCTCATTTCTTGCTACCCTATATTCCTCAATAACCCCATCTGATCCTTGCTTCCTAAACCCCATGTATGCTGCCCTCTTCCACCTGACTAGATTTTCCACCTCACTTATCACCCATGATTACTTCAGACCACCATTCTTTATCTTCTTCACGGGTACAAATTTATCCCTAAAATCCTGCAAGAGATCCCTAAACATCAAACACACATCCATATTACATTTCCCTGCAAATACGTCGTCCCAATCCCTACCCGCAAGTTCAAGCTTTACAGCCTTATGTTTCTGACCTTCCCAAATTAAAAATTCCCCGTCCTCTCAGATTCTATCATTCCCCATGATACTACTAAAGGCCAGGGAGAGTTGGTCACTGTCCCCCGGATGCTCACCCACTATGAGATCTGTGGCCTGAACCGGTTTGTTACCTAATACTAGATCCAATATGGCATTCACACTAGTCGGCCTATCAACATACTGTGACAGGAATCCGTCCTGGACACACTTAACAAACTCTGCAACGTCTAAACCATTGGAACTAATCAGGTGCCAATCAATATTAGTGAAGTTAAAGTTATCCACGATAATAACCCTGTTATTTTTACACCTTTCCTAAATATGCCACACAGTCTGTTCCTGGATGCCTCTGCCGCTACAAGATGTCGATAGAATACCACCAATAGAGTAACTGCTCCCTTCCTGCTCCTGACATCCACCCATACTGACTCAAAGGAGGATCCTGCTGCATTAACCACCCTTTCTGTAGCCGTAGTGTTGTTGCAGACCATTAACGCCACCCCTTCTCCCCCTTTCCCCCTCTCTATCCCTTTTAAACCACTGAAATCCAGGAATATTGAGAATCCAATCCTGCCCTGGTGCCAGCCGTCTCTGTAATCGCCACTACATCGTAATTCCATGTACGTATCCAAGCTCTCAATTCATCAACTTTGTTCCTGTCACTTCTGGCATTGAAGAAACGCACTGTAGCCCTTCTAACTTACTACCTTTACACCCTTATTTCTGCTTCACTGTCCTCAAAGTCTCTTTATATGTTAGATCTGGCTTTGCTCCATGCACTAGCAGTCCTCTCATTACCTTTATCCTCCTCCACCTCACTACTTGCTCTATCACTCTGTTTCCGCTCCCCCTGCAAATCTAGTTTAAATTCACCGCAGCAGCGCTAGCAAACCTTCCCGCAAGGATTTTAGTCCCCCTATTGTACAGGAGCAACCCGTCCCATCGTAACAGGCCCCACCTTCCGTGGAACAAGACCCAATTGTCCAAGAACATGAAGCCCTCCCTCCGGCACCAACTCCTTAGCCACGTATTTAGCTGCATTATCTTCCTATTTCTTGCCTCACTGGCACGTGGCTCTGGTAGCAATCCTGACATTCCAACCCTGGAGTCCCGTCATTCAATTTTGCCCCAAACTCCCTAAACTCTCTGTGCAGAACCTCCTCCTTCTTCCCATCCACGTCATTGATCCTTACATGGACAACGGCATCTGAGTGCTCAACCTCCCTGTTGATGGGAACGGCCACTGGGATGTTCTGCGGTCGCCCAGCAACCTGTCTCCTGACTCTTAGGGGTGACTATCTCCCAGAAACTCCTGTCTACTTCTGCCCCTGCTTCACGAATGACCCGAAGTTCATCTAGCCCCAGCTCCAGTTCCCTAACTCGGTTTGTCAAGAGCTGCAGCCGGATGCACCTTTTACAGGTGTAGTCATCAGGGACAATTTGGCTCGCCCTGACTTCCCACGTCCTTCAAACGGAGCACTCGACTCCACTAACTGCTGCCTCCATTACCTATTTCTAAGCGAATTAGATTCATTAAAGTAGCTTACCAAGCCTTACCTCACTGGGAGCAAGCTCGTCCTCAGTCTCTGCTCGCCAAAGCCTCTCGAGCCAAACCCTTCCTACTCTGTCTCCCACTACTCCGGTGCCCGCTCCGTTAATCTGTTCGTTTTTTAAACCATCTCGCTACTTCAGAGGCCGACCTTCACGCGCTTGCGTAGTCGTGCCCCGTTTAAACTGCCGAAGAAATGACATCCACCTCTCAATCTGCTCGCTTTTTAAATTCTCCCGTTCTCTCAGAGGAAGAGTGATTCTCCCTCTACAGCTTCTCAACACACCACACAGCAAAGTCTCAGACACAGACTGAAGCTCCCTCCACAACGTCCCATCACACTCTCCTGGATTCAGAGATAGAGAGAAACTTCCTCCACACCTTCCCATCACACAAACACCGGGTCAAACACAGAGTGAATCACCCTCCATACCATCTCTTCACACACTCCCGATGTCAAGCACAGAGTGACTCTTCCTCTCTCCATGCCTGCCCTGTGATGAGGAGGGGGTGAAAGAGGGGGATGATGCCTCACCTCTTCTGTTGGTTAACAATTCACAGATTTGAGCCTTGGTTTCGTTGACAGATCTGTACTTCGTTTCCATCTCAGTGAACTTGTGACGGATCTGTGATACTGAGAGAGATGGTGAAGGATGTTTAGCCTTTACGTGAGTCAGCGTCACGCTACCGAACCGTTCACAGAGAGTGTTGTGTTGGTGTCACGGTGAAGGGTGACACAGTGAAGCATATCCTTTGGGCACAGTGAGAGGCGTCGGAGCCACCTTGGGGGGAATATCAGTGTCCCAGTGAAGGTTTAGTGGCTACTATGGGTGTCTGCGTCAGTATCGTGCGGGGCATGTCCGAGTTTCTGTGATAGGAGTTCCTGTGCCCCGGCGGGAGGCGTACCGGGTCACAATGACGTGTCACGGTATCCTGGCGTGGGGTGTGCTGGTCGCAAAGAGATTTTTATGTCTGTGTCACGATGAGAGACATGTCATGGCCACAGTGTGTGTGAGAGTAACACGCTGAGGTGTGTGTCGGTGCAAAGGAGAGTTCTATGTCGATGTCACTGTGTCATTCTAAATTCATGTGTCGGTATCTGTTAAAAGGTTTACCGGTCTCAGGGTGAGGTGAGGGTAATTGCCTCAGTGAGCGGTACATCGGTGTGATGTTGAGGAGTGATACTGTTGCGGTAAGGGGTGTTACAGTGACGTGTGAGTCTTTGTCACGATGCGGTGCAGAGCGGATCACGTCACGGTGTACGGTACCTCAGTGTCACGGTGATGCGAGCGTGTCGGTGTCACTGTGAGGTGTGTGTCCGTGTCGCCTTGAGGAGTTTATCAGTAACACGGTCAGGGGCATGTCGGTGTTACAGACACGTGTGTGTCACGGCGATGGTCGTGTCAGTGTCGCGGTCAGGAGTGTATCTGCGTCTTGCTGAAGGTCGTGACCGTGCTACGGTAACAGCATTGTTGATGTGATGGTGAATGGCGTTTCTGTGTCAGCATGAGTCTTGATTATGTTACGGTATAGGCCGTGTTTTATCACGGTTTGTGGTCTGTCCGTGTTATGGAACATAGAATAGTACAGCACAGTTCTGGCCATTCGTCTCACTCTGTTGTGCCGACCCCTTAAACGCTGTCTCCCATATAAACCACCACATCAAACTCCTCCATACACCTGTCTAGTGGTCTCGTAAATTTCACTAGTGTATCTGCCTCCACCACTGACTCAGGAAGTGCATTCTACGCACCAACCACTCTCTGAGTAAAAAACCTTCCTATAATATCCCCCTTGAACATCTCATCCCTTACATTAAAGCTATGTCCTCTTGTATTGATCAGTGGTGCCCTGGGGAAGAGGCGCTGGCTGTCCAGTTTAGCTATTCCTCTTCATATCTTGCATACCTCTATCATACCTACTCTCATCCTCCTTCTCTCCAAAGGGTAAAGCCCTAACTCACTTAATCTCTGATCAAAATGCATACTCTCTAAACCAGGCAGCATCCTGGTAAATTTCCTCTGTACCCTTTCCAATGTTTCTACATCCTTCCTACAGTGAGGCGACCAGATCTGGACACAGTATTCCACGTGTGGCCGAACCATAGTTTTATGGAGCTGCATCATTACATCGTGTCTCTTAAATTCTATCCCTCGACTTATGAAAGCTGACAACCATAAGCGTTCTTAACTACCCTATCTACCTGTGAGGTGTCTTTCAGTTATCTGTGGACATGTACCCGCAGCTCCCTCTGCTCCTGCACACTACCAAGTATCCTGCATTTATTTTGTACTCTGCCTTGGAGTTTGTCCTTCCAAAGTGTACCACCTCACGCTTCTCCGGGTTCAACTCCATCTGCCACTGCTCAGCGCACTTCTGCATCCTATCAATGTTTCTCTGCAAACTTCGACTGTCCTCTACACTATCCACAACACCACCATCCGTTGCGTCGTCTCCAAACTTTGCCAACCCACCCTTCTACCCCCACATCGATGTCGTTAATAAAATCACGAAAATTAGAGGTACTAGAACCGATCCTTGTGGAACACCACTAGTCACGGCCCTCCAATCAGAATGTACTCCCTCCACCACGACACTCTCCAGGGAAGCCGATTCTTAATCCACACGGCCAAGCTTCGCTGGACCCCATGCCTTCTGACTTTCTAAATAAGCTCTACCTCCTGGAACCTTGTCAAATGCCGGACTAAATTCCATGTATATCACACCCACTGCACTAACCTCATCTATATACCTGGTCACCTCCTCAAAAATTCTATCAGGCTTGTTAGACACGATCTGCCCTTCACAAAGCCATGCTGACTGTTCTTGTTCAGACCATGATTCTCTAAATGCCCATTGATTCTATCACTAAGAATCTTTTCCAACACCTTTCTCAAAACAGACGTAAGTCTCATTGGTCTATAATGACCCGGACTATCCCTCTAACGTTTTTGAACTTGGGGCAGCATTCGCCTCCCTCCAATCCTCCCGTACCATTCCCGTGGACACGAGGACATTATGATCCTAGCCAGAGTCTCAGCAATATCTTCTCTCTCCTCGTGAAGCAGCCTGGGGAATATTCCGTCAGGCCCCAGTGACTTATCCGTCCTTATGTATTTAACAAGTACAACAGCTCCTCTCCCCTAATATCACTATGCTCCAGAACATTAAATACTCTCATTTTGTCCTCACCATCATCAAGTTCCCTCTCAGTGGTGAATTCCGAAGATAAGTACTCATTGAGGACCTCGCTAACTTCCACATTCTCCAGGCACATTATCCCAGCATTATCTCTCATCAGTCCTACCTTCACTCCTGTCATTCTTTTGTTCTTCACAAAATTGAAGAATGTCTTGGGTTTTTCCTTTACCCTGCTCACCAAGGCCTTCTCTTGCTTCATTCTTTCTTTCCACAGCCCCTTCTTCATCTCTTTTCTTGCTACCCTATGTCCCTCCATAGACCCATCCTTGCTTTCTTAACTTCATGTATCCTGCCTTCTTCCATCGGTGTTAGTTTCACGGTTGTGTTTTACAATCTCAATATATTCCACCCGCTTTCCGGTCTGACTCCACACGGTAAAGGCCGTGTTCTTATCACGGTTCGGGGTGTGTCCGTGTTGTGGTGATGTGTTTTAGTCGGTGTTACGGTAAGCGGCGTGTCAGTGTCACTGTGGTGTTTTATAATAACAATTCATTCCACTCTCTTTATTTATGTTCTGATTCCACCCGGAGACCGTTCCACTCACCATGGATTGAGAGACCGGCCAATGTCACGATGAGGGCGAACGTAACTAGGCAGAGTAGGCAGATCAGACGGTACGGTCTATTTCCGATCTTCACTTTCGACTCCCGTTCTTGCGCAGCTGTGGAGAGACCATACGACCAAAAGATCACGATAAATATTTAATAAGACAATAGGAGCTGCTTAATGAATACTTTACTTCAGTATCTTAGTGATTGTAGTGATGACTTGCAGCAGACGGAAAAGCCTGAAAATGTAGATGTTAAGAAAGAGGATGTAATGGAGCTTTTGGAAAGTATCAAATTGGATAAATCGCTGGTACCAGAAGAAATATACGCCAGGCTACTGTGGGAGGCGAGGGGAGAGTTTGCTGAGGCTCTGGCGATGATCTTTGTATCATCAATGGGGACGTGAGAGGTTCCGGAGGATTGGTAGTTTGCGAATGTTGTTCCTTTTTTCAAAAAAGTCAGAAAAGGTATCCCAGGAAATTATAGACCAGTGAATCTTACCTCAGCGGTTGGTAAGCGGTTGGAGAAGATCCTGAGAGGCTGGATTTATGAATATTTGGAGAGGTAAAACTTGTTTAGGAGTTGTCAGCAAGGCTTTGTAAACTGTAGATCGTGCCTTACGAGACTTATTGTATTTTTGTGGGGATGTGACTAAACGCATTGATAAGGAAGAGCAGTTGATGTAGTGTATATGGATGTCAGCAAAGCATTTTATAAGGTACCCCGTGCAAGGCTTACTGAGAAAGGAACGAGGAATGGAATCCAAGGGGATATTGCATTGTGGATCCACAACTGGCTTGCCCGCGAAAGGCAAAGAGTGGTTGTAGACGGGTCATATTCTGAATGGAATTAAGTGCTCTGTGGAGTGCATCAGGGATCTCTTCTGGGTCCCTTATTCTTCGTGACTGTTAGAAATGAACTGGATGAAGATGTGGAGGGATGGGTTCGTAAGTTTGCTGTTGACACACTGTGTGCGGATAGTTAGAGGGCTGTCAGAGGTTACAGCGCGACATTGATAGGATGCAAAACCGGGCTGAGAAGTGGCAGATGGAGTTCAACCAAGCTAAGTTTGAAGTGGTTCATTTTGATAGGTCAAATACGATGACAGAATATAGAGTTAATGGTAAGACTCTTCACAATGTGGAGAATCAGTGGATTCTTGGGGTCCGAGCTCAAAGCAGCTGCGCAGGTGGACTCTGTGGTTAAGAAGGCGTATAGTTTACTGGCCTTCATCAATCGTGGAATTGAATCAGGGAATCGTGGAGCCGGGTTGTAATGTTGCAGCTATATAGGACACTGGTCAGACCCTGCATGCAGTACTGAGCTCATTTCTGGACGCCTCACTATAGGAAAGACGTGGAATCCATAGAAAGGGTGCAGAGGAGAGTGACAAGAATGTTTACTGGATTTGAGTGCGTGCCTTATGAGAATAGGTTGAGTGAACTCAGACTTTTCTTCTTGGAGGGACGAAGGATGAGAGGTGACCTGATAGAGGTGTACAAGATATTGGGAGGCATTGATTATGTGGATAGACAGATCTTTTTTTCCCAGGGCTGAAATCGCTTGGACGAGTGGACATGCGTTTAAGGTGCTTGGAAGTGTGTACAGAGGAGATGTCCGGGGTAAGTTTTTTTTTGAATAGGCTGCAGGCGGCAGTGGTGCAGGCGGAAACGATAGGGTCTTCTCCTATCATTTCGCATTTCCCCATCCCCCTACTACTTTCAAATCTCTTACTATCTTTCCTTTCGGTTAGTGCTGACGAAGAGTCTCGGCCCGAAACGTCGACAACGCTTCTCCCAATAGATGCTGCCTAGCCTGCTGTGCTCTACCAGCATTTTGTGTGTGTTGTTTCAATTTCCAACATCTGCAGATTTCCTCGTGTTTGCACAATACTCTAGGTGCGGTCTCACCAAGGACTTGTAAAACTGCAGTAGAACCTCCCTGCTCCTGTACTCAAATCCTATTGCTATGAATGCCAACATATCATTTGCCTTTTTCAACGCCTGCTGTACCTGCATGCCCACCTTCAATGATTGGTGTACAATGACACCCGGGTCTCGTTGCACCTCCCCTTTACCTAATCAGCCACCGTTCAGATAATAATCTGTTTTCCTGTTCTTGCAACCAAAGTGGATAACCTCACAGTTATCGACATTAAATTGCATCTGCCATGAATTTGCCCACTCAACTAACAGATCCAAGTCACCCTGCATGCTCTTAGCATCCTCCTCACAGCTAACACCGCCGCCTAGCTTCGTGTCATCCGCAAACTTGGAGATGCTGCATTTAATTCCCTCATCTAAATCATTAATATATATTGTAAACAACTGGGGTCCCAGCACTGAGCCTTGCGGAACCCCATTAGTCACTGCCTGCCATTCTGAAAAGGCGTGATAGATAGGACTTCAATGAGCTATTGTGGGGCTGTTCTGTATAAGATGGTGGGGCCGGGGGAGATTAGACTGACCGATTTGATTGCGGAGGACCTATTTGTCCTGATTAGTAGATACCATGTACACTGACTTTATCAAATACTGTCACAAGATCCCAGATGTTAGATCACTCTTGGAGATGGAAGAAAGGAAGGGAGGGAGAGACGGAGTAATAAAGGAGGAGTGAGAGAAAGTGGGGTGGAAGGTCCGGTGGGTGGCAGATGGAGGAAGGAGAGAGATATTGGAGGGACTGAGACCCAAGAAGATTTGTCGGGCTAATTTGCACGGGAAGGAAAGATCAAGCACGGGGAGTAGATATAATCTACCTACTCATTAACAGGGTCACAGATGGTACACTGTTCGGGAAGATGATGGTACAGGAGGCGGGAGGTCAAATTACAGATGTACAGTGACGCCGCTGTTGTTCAGTGTTGGTCGCCCGGATATAGGAAAGGCCACTGTGCCGGGAGGTTTACGAGGATGTTGGACTTGGGGAAGTGAGGCATGGAGAGAGGTCGGGTAGGTCGGGATTTTATTCCTTGGTCAGTCTGTGGGATGAACTGACAGAGGAAATTGTCGAGAAAGATGCATTAGAAACTTGGACACTTAGGAGTATGACACGTGACCTTTCCAAATTGACGTCATCGCTGTGAACTCTGACCTGTTTGTGCAGTGGCTGACAGCCCGCTGGATCCCGAGGCAATGGGAGGATCTTCGTGCTCATCGATGCAGGGTTCCTCTTTCCTAAAGTTCAGTTCTGAGTAGGTGGAGTTCAGACCGTCTGGGAGAGGGAGAGAGAGCAGATAACAAAGAGAGTGTGAGCGGTAGCGAATGGAGGAGGGTGTTGGGAAGAGAGAGAAGAGAGAGAGGTGAGAGAAGGGAGAGAGGCAAGTGACGGAGAGAGAAAGGGTGAGAATTCGAGAGAGAGGGTGAGGGAGAGGGGTAGAGAGAGGAGAGACAGGGGGCAGCGGAGGAGAGCGATCGACATAGAGAAGGAGGTTGCGACAAGGGCGATGGGCGGGATGTTGCAGAGAAGGAATGGGGAGGGAGAACGGGGTGAAAGAGCCGGAGACAGAGGGGGTGGGACAGGGCAGAGAGTCTGGAGCAGTGAGAGGTCAGGGAGACGTGTGAGAGAGGGAAAGAGAGGGGGATAGAGAAGGGAGTGTGTGGGGAGGAGAAAAGTGGGAGAGGGATGGAGAAGAGATAAAAAGAGAATTTGAGAGAGAGGGAGAAGAGCGGGGGGGGGGACGAGGTGAAAGGAAGAGAGCCGTGGATAGAGAGGAGGAGAGGACGTGACGGGAATTGAGGGGCAAATATAGCGACAGAGCGAGGCTGGAATTCCGGGATGGGCGTACGGGGAAGGATGAGATGGAGCGGAGAGAGAGGAAAAGACCGCGAGGGTGAGACTGAGAGTGGTAGAGACGGTGACTGTGATGGAGGAGAGACGGGAGGGAGAGGAGACAATGAAAGAGAGCGAAGAGAACGGGACAGTGGGAGAGAGTGGGGGAAACGGGGAGAGGCAAAGGGGAGAGACGACAAGCGGAGAGGGTGTGAGGAGGTGAGGAAGGGGAGAGAAGTGGAAAGAAGGAAAAGAGAGTGAGGTTCAGAAAAGTGAGAGAGTGGTTATGGAATTATACGGCGTTCCTACCTGACTACACCAACACGGCGCTCACTCATCTCCGCAACACAATCCCACAGCGCTCGCTCCTCATTGCCCCTTCCTCCACACGGCACATCCCATGCTCTCTCTCCTCACCGACCCTTCTCACAGCCCACTCTCCTCAAACCATCCCACAGCGCTCGCTCCTCATCGCCCCTTCCTCCACACGGCACATCCCATGCTCTCTCTCCTCACCGACCCTTCTCACAGCCCACTCTCCTCAAACCATCCCACGGCTCGCCTTCTGCACCGCCCCTCCAAGGGAGCTCCCTCCTCACAGCACCCTCCATACCGTCCCTCCCACAAAGTTTACCACACCATCATCTCTCACACCCGTTCCCTGCGTCTTATGCTCAAACAGGCAATCATTAGGTACGTTTGCCCGGATATCTCTCGACAAGTTTGGACACGTCAGCTGAACAGGTTAAAACCAACAAAGATGAAACTGACCTCGATCTGCCCGGACTCGGGGTGCCGAGAAGCGTTTGAAATTAACTTCCGCGTACGATACATCAGGTTCACCTGGGGACAGAACAGCGAGAGTCAGACACAGAGTGAATCTCCCTCCACACCGTCTCATCACACACTCCCAGAGTCAGAAACAGAGTGAATCTCACTCCACACTGTCCCATCACACACTCCCGGGGTCAGACACAGAGTGAATCTCCCTCCATATCGTCCCATCACACACTCACCGAGTCAGACAGAGAGTGAATCTCCATCCACACCGTCGCATCACTCACTCCCGGGGTCAGACACAAAATGAATCTCTCTCCACACCTTCCCATCACACACTCCCGGGGTCAGACACAAAGTGATTCTCTGTCCACACCGTCCTTCACACAATCCCGGGTCAGATACAGGGTGAATCACCCTCCACACCGTCCCATCACACACTCCCGGGGTGAGACTCAGAGTGAATCTCCCTCCACACGATCCCATCGCACACTCCCGGGGTCAGACACAGAGTGAATCTCACTCCACACCGTCTAATCACACACTCCCGGGGTCAGGCACAGAGTGAATCTCCCTCCACACCGTCCCATCACACACTCCCGGGGTAAGGCACAGAGTGAAGTTCCCTCCACACTCACTCATCACACACTCCCGAACAGTCATAATGTGAAACTCACTCCACCCGTCCGATCACTCACACCAGGATAAGCTGCAGAACAGATCAGTCGCCTGTCTCTGCCGCACTCACCTCGGGAAGGAGACCGTGAGTCATTTCTTCCCATATTCACAGTCAAGTAGCTCTCGCTCCGGTCCATCCTGCCGAGGAGTCTCTGCGTCTCTGAGCTTAGATAGGGGAAGCAACCGTTTTCAGAGGAAGCCTGTGTTAACAAGTGGGTTCGACCGGTACCAACCAACGCCGGATGAAGAGCTGATGAATAGAGGAACCGAGAGCAGTGGGAGGAAGTGCGGGGAGCAGAGAGATTGAGGGTGTTGCAGAGGGTGGTCGTGAGAAATGAGAGTGGTTGGGGGAAGAGTAATGAGAGTGGGGAGAAAGAGGGGAGGATTCGTGTTCGGATAGTGATAGAGATGTGGGTGACAATGGACAGACTGGGGCGAAGGGAGAGAGAAGGGGCATGTGGAGAGAGCAGGGCGGAAGGAGTGATGGAGATGGGGAAAAGTGAGCGGAGTGGGTGAGACTTGGAGAAATGAAGGCGGGAGAGTTGGAGAGTGATTGGTGAGAGAGGGCCTGTGAATGGAGATTAGGGTGTGAGGTCAGGAGGGAACAAGTCAGCAGAGAGGAGGAGAGGAAGAATGGAGAGCGCGGTGGAGATGGGGGAGGGATTCTGGAAGGACGGAGAGAATGTGGAATCGAAGTAGAGAATGTGGAATCGAAGAAAGGAAAGGATTTGGAGGAGGTGAGTTGAGAAGGAGGGCAGGAATGAGGAAGGAGGGAACGTCCGAGGGATTTTATTATCATACAGAGCCGTAATTATCCAGGACAAATGCACCGCCAGCTGATTCCCCTTTTAAGCATTGGACGCTCCCATTGCTCCTGCTCATGGCCAGGGCTTCAGACTCCCTGTCTGCGAGAAAGCAGGGTAGCGGGAGAATCACCCAAAGCCCACCTCCCTCCGAGTGAAGTGAACAGCTCTCCACGAATTTGCTTCCCTTCACACGCTTTCCTCGCTTTCCTCGTCCAGTGGCGCGCGCTCTCTCTCTCTCTCTCCCTCCTTATTCCGTGGAATTCTCTGTCTTTTCCTCTCGTTCTCCTTCCACAAACTTCCCCCATTCTCCCTTTTTCATTCTCCTTTTCCCTCCCCAATCTCTCTCTCTTTCTATCCCATCTTCCTCCCCTCCTCAACCATTGCTCTTTTCTCTACCTCCTCTCGTCCACCTTTGCCCCACTGTCTCTTCTTCTCCATTATCTTATTCCACACCCTCCTCCATCTTCCCCTCTCTTTTTCTGCTCTCCACGACCAACACTCCTGTCACCCTGACACGCAGGAGTGCTTACACACTCACAGATGCTTTCTGTATTCCCCCTCCCTTCCCAATGTCCGCCTTCATCTCCTTCATCACATCTCCCCCGTCCCTCCATTCTTTATCCCATCCTACCTCCGAGCTTCCCGTTCTCTCCCACCACACCTTCCTCCTTCCCTCCCCACTCTTCCTCTTCCTTTCGTTTCCCTCAATCACTCTCTTCATTCTCCCACCTTCGCATGGCACTGGCTCCTACTGTCCCACTCACCTTCCCCACCTCAACGTCTTCTCTATCACGTACCTTCCCTCTCCACTTCCTCTCCCCTCTACACCTTCTTTCTTTATCCGACCTGAACTGCTTTATTTCCTCCTCTTCCCATATATTTCCACATCCAGTTCACTTATTCCTTCACTTCTCCTTCCACCCTCGATTCCATGCTTCCTTACTTTCTCAATAATCCTTCCAGGGAAAACCTATCAAATGATTTGCTGAAATTCATATACACTACATCTAATGCTCTTCCTTCATCAATTTGTTTAGTCACATCCTAAAAAAAATGATCAGGCCCTTAAGGCACGACCTGCCCTTGACAAACCATGCTGACTATTCCCAATCATATTAAATCTCTCCAAATGTTCATAAATCCTGCCTCGCAGGATCTTCTCCATCCACTTACTAACCACAGAGTTATGACTCACTGGTCTATAACTCCCTGAGATATCTCGAAACCTTTCTGGTTAAAGGAGCAACATCCGCAACCCTCCAATCCTCTGGAACCTCCCCCGTCCCCCTTGATGTTGCAAAGATCATCGCCCGCGGCTCAGTAATCTCCTCCCTCGCCTCCACAGTAGCCTGGGGTACATCTCATCCGGTCCCGGCGACTTACCAACTTGATGTTTTCCAAAAGCTCCAGCTCATCCTCTTTCTGAATATCAACATGCTGCAAGTGATCGCTACTATCACCCAGATCGTTTTCCACAGTGAATACTTGAAGCAAAGTATTCGTTAAGTTTCTGCTATTTCCTCCGGATCCATACACACTTTCCGACTGTTACACTTGATCGGTCCTATTCTTTCGCGTCTTATCCTCTTACTCTGCACATACTTGAGGAAAGCCTCGGGGTTTTCCATAATCCTGCCCGCCAAGAATTTCTCATGGCCTCTTCGAGCTCTCCTAATTTCCTTCTTAAACTCCTTCCTGTTAGCCTTATAATCATCCAGATCTCTAACATTACCTATCTCTCTCAAACTTTTGGAAGCTTTTGTTTTCTTCTTGACTAGGTTTTGTACCGCCTTTGTACACCACGGTTCCTGTGCCCTACCATAACTTCCTTGTCACATTGGAATGTACCTATGCAGAACTCCACACAAATATCCTCTGAACATTTGCCTCATTTCTGCAATGCTTTTTCTCTGAGAACATCTGTTTCCAATTTAAGCTTGCAGGTTCCTATTCAATAGCCTGATAATCCCTCTTACTCCAACAAAATGCGTTTCTAACTTGTCTGTTCTTATCTCTCTCCGATGCTATTGTAAAGGAGATAGCATTCTGATCACTATCTCCAAAAATCTCTCCGACTGAGAGTTGTGACATCTGACCAGGTTTATTTCCCAATACCAAATGAATGCAACCTCTGCTTTTGTGGGATTACATACATATTGTGTCAAGAAACCTTCCTGAACACACCTAACAAACTCCATCTCATCCCTTGCTCTGGGAAGATGCCGATTGATATTTGTGTCATTAAAATCTCCCATCACGACATCGTTGTTATTACTACACCTTTCCAGGATCTGTTTCCCTGTCTACTCCTCGATATCCCTGTTACTATTGGGCGGCCTAAAAAAAAAAAAAACACCCGGTAAAGTAATTGACCCCTTCCTGTTCCTAACCTGCACCGACAGAGACTCCATAGAGAAACCCTCCATCAGGTCCACCTTTTCTGCAGCCCTGACAGTATCATTGATCAACAGTGCCACGCCCACAGCTCTTTTTTGCCTCCCTCCCTGTCCTTTCTGACATATCTGAACCCCGGCACTTGAAGAAACCATTCCTGTCCCTGAGCCATCGAAGTCTCTGTAATGGCCACAACATCATATCTCCAAAGGAGATAGTGATCACACACCACCTCCTTTATCATAGCATTGGAGAAGGATGGGAACAGCTAAGTCAGCAAAGCGTTTAACTGGAGTGGGGCAAAATATGAGGCTATCAGGCAGGAGGTTGGAAGCATAAACTGACAATAGACAATAGGGGCAGGAGTAGGCCATTCAGCCCGTCGAGCCAGCAACGCCATTCACTGTGGTTGTGGCTCAATTGTGATCAATTACTCTCAGAAATGTTCGAAAGAAATGTGGCAAATGTTCAGAAGATATTTGCGTGCAGCTCTGCATAGGTATGTTCCAATGAGAAAGGGAAGGGCTGGTAGGATACAGGAACCGTGGTGTACAAAGGCTGTTGTAAATCTAGTGAAGAATAAAAGAAGGCCTTACGAAAGTTTCAAAAGACTAGCTGATGACAGAGATCTAGAAGATCATAAAGGTAGCAGGGAGAGCTTAAGAAAGAAATTAGGAGAGCCAGAATGGGCCATAAGAAGGCCTGGGAGGACAGGATTAAGGTAAACTGCAGAGCACACTAGACGTGAGGGAATAGGACGAATCAAGTGTGACAGTGGAAAAGTGTGTATGCAAACGGAGAAGACAGCAGAGCGACATAACGGATACTTTGCTTCAGTATTCACTTGGATAAAGAATTCTGGTGATTGTAATGGTGGCTTGGAGCGGACAGAAAAGCTTGAGCATGTACAGATTAATAAAGACGATATGCTGGAGCTTTTAATAAGCATCAAGTTGCATAAGTCATCGGGAAAGGACGACCAGGCCACTGTGCGATCCGAGGGAGGAGATTGCTGAGCATCTGCCGATGTTGCTTGTATGGCAATAGGGACGGGAGACGTTCCGAAAGGTTGGAGGGTTGCGGATGTTGTTTCTTATAGAACATAGAAAGGTACAGCACATTACAGGCCGTTCGGCCCACAATGTTGTGCTGACCCTCAAACCCTGCCTCCCACATAACCCACCAACCTTAAATTCCTCCATATACCTCTCTGGTAGTCTCTTATACGTCACTAGTGTATCTGCCTCCACCACTGACTCAGGCAGTGCATTCCACGTACCAACCACTCTCTGATTGAAAAACCCTCCTTTCTTTATTCAAGAAAGGCAGTAGAGATGGCCCCGGAAATTATAGACAAATGAGCCTCTCTTCAGTGGTTGGTAAGTTGATGGAAGAAAACCCTGAGAGGGAAGATATATGAACATTTGAAGAGGCATAATATAATCAGTAACAGTCAGCATGGTTTGTCAAAGGCAGGTCGTGACGAACGAGCCTGATGATTTTTTTTGAGGATGTGACTGAACAAATTGATGAAGGCAGCGAAGTAGATGCATATTGATTTCACCGAGCATTTGATAATGTATCCCATCTAAGGAGACATGGACCAAGGGGACATTGATTTGTGGATCCAGAACTGGCTTGCCTACAGAAGGGAAAGAGTGGCTGTAGACCGGTCGTGTTCTACATGGAAGCCAGGGAGCAGTGGCGTTACTCAGGGATCTGTTCTTGGTACCCTACTCTTCGTGATTTTATAAATGACCTAGATGAGTTTGTGGAGGTGGGGGTTTGTAAATTTGCGGATGATACAAAGGTTAGTGTGTATGAGATCTGTCAGAGCTTGCAGCGGAACATTCATAGGATGCAAAACTGGGCTGAAAAATTTCAGAGGGTTCAAACCAGATAAGTGTGAAGTGGTTCATTTTGGTAGGTCAAATATGATGGCATAATATAGTATTGATGGTAAGTCCCTTGGCAGTGTGTTTGATCAGTGAGGTTTTGGGTTCGAGTCCATAGGACACTCACCGCTGCGGTGCAGGTTGCCTCTATGGTTAGGAAAGCAAACGGTGTATTGGACTTCATCAACCTTAAGATTAAGTTTAGGAGCCGAGCGGAAATTTTGCAGCTAGATAGGACCCTGCTCAGACCCTACTTGGAGAACTGTGCTGAGTTCTGGTCGCCTCACTACAGGAAGGATGTGGAAACGATAGAAATGGCGCAGAGGAGATTTACAAGGATGTTGCCTGGATTGGGGAGTCTGCCTAATGAGAATAGGTTGAGTGAACTCGGCCATTTTTCCTTGGAGCGACAGAAGATGACAGATGACCTGATAAGGAATATCAGATGATGAGAGGCTTTTATAGTGTGGATATTCGGAGGCTTTTTCCCAGGGCTGAAATGGATTGCACGAGAGGGCACAGGTTTAAGGTAATATGTACTGAGGGGATGTATTGGGTATTTTATGTTTGTCCGGAGTGTGTGGTGAGTGCACAGAATGGGCTGCCGGGTACGACTGTGGAGGCCGATACGATAGGACAGGTACATGGAGCTCAGAAAAAACAGAGGGTTATGGGTAACCCTAGGTAATAACGAAGGGAAGAATATTTTCGCACAACCACTGTGGGCCGAGGCTCCTGTATAGTGCTGTTGGCATTCAGTTGTTTCTACGCTTCTATGACTGCTGGACGGAGCGGTCTGAGGAGCGTGGGTCCGAGGGTCGGCTGCGCTCGGAAGAGTTCGACGGGATCAAATGGACGACACTGTGAGTTCCACCGTTTGCACATTAGTCTGTTTCATGAGAATGTCCCCTTTTTATGTTGGTTTACAAGTCATATAGTCAAATTATAAAGCATAATCGTTTACTCTCATGTTGTATATAGTTTGTAAACAGCCCAGAACTTCCACCCATACGAGATTTTGTAAGGTTCTCGGGCCGGGGGCTACCATCACCCGGATGAAGCCGGGAGCCGAACCGATGATTGCATTCCCACTAATTGTTATTCTCTTTAATGCCCTTTCTTTAATTTTTACCAGAGCTTTGTGTCCCCTTTTCGGCCAGAATTGAATACTTCTTGAGTACTGATAACTTCTGACATGTGGAAAACACATGTCCTGCACCTTCCTCATCTTTTCTCAGAAATGAAAGCCATTGCCGCTCTGCTGACATCCCTTGCAGTTGAGTTGGAAAAATAACAGATAAAGTTCAACCCGGACAAATACACAGAGATTGTACATATAGCCAATATGTGGATACGTGGAGGGCAGGTTGTTTTGAGGATGTATACAGGCTAGAGAAAGACATACAGAAGGCAAAGAAATGGCAGATGTCCTGCTGTGTTGGAACCTGTATGGTTATTCACTTTGGGAGTGGAATATCTGTGGATTTCTTTGCCACAGGCGGCCGTGGAGGACAAGGCTTTCTATTTTGTATATTTGTGCCAAAGTTTCCTGATTGGACAGCCAGGTCTTCAAGGAATGCTGGGAGAAGGCAGGGGATTGAGGTTGAGAAGTACATTGGATCAGCCGCGATTAAATATAGGAACAGACTCAGTGGGCCAAATGGTCTAATTCTGCTTCTAAATTTTACATTTTATGATAGGTTACTTTGATTTATTGTGGGAAAACTAAATGTTGTTGCAAAGCTTGGCTATCTGAAGATTCAGGTCACGAAGTTCACAGGATAAGACGCAGACGCGGCCTTGCATGTGGGAAAAAAAACAACATTTCTTGCTAAGAATGCGGAATTGTTAACCTCTGTCCGACACTGTCTCGGTAAAAGAGGAACTGACTGTAGATGTGCAGTTCACATCCTGTGCACAGTCCGGAGGCATTCGTAGACTGTCTGACTTCTAACAAGTGCTCCTTGAAGTCCATCACTATATCTGGCTGTTGGCCATTTCCCAAAATTCACTGTAGAAATTTAAGAAATAACCTGAAATTGGCAGAGTGGTAAGGCAACGTGATCACCTATTGAAGGGTTAACCGTACTCCGATGTCTGTGTCTTTATTTCTGTTCGGTCCCGGGATAAGTTATTTTACAGTCTGTGGGCAAGCCAGTTCTGGATCCATAAAGCAATGACCCCTTGGATCCCATGCATCCTTTCTTTCTTAATAAGCCTTGCATGGGGTACCTTATCAAATGCCTTGCAGAAATCCATTAACACTAAATCTACTGTTTTTCCTTCATCAACGTGTTTAGTCACATCCTCAAAAATTTCAATCAGGCTCGTAAGGCACGTCCTGCCCTTGACAAAGTTATGCTGTCTATTGCTAAGCGTATTATAACTCCCCAAACGTGCATAAATCCTGGCTCTTACGATCTTCTCCATCCACTTGCTTACCACTGAGGTAGGAATCACTGGTCTATAATTTCCTGGGCTACATCTATTTCTTTTCTCGAATAAAGGAACAACATCATCAACCCAACAGTCCTCCGGAACCTTGCCCGTCCCCACTGAGGATGCAAAGATCATCGCCAATGTCTCAGTAACCTCCTCAGTAAACTTCCCAGAGTAGCCTTGGGAATATTTCATCCGGTCCCGGCGACTTATCCAAATGATGCTTTCCAAAATCTCCAGCACATCCTTCTTTTTAATATCTACGTGCTCAAGCATTTCAGTCTGCTGCAAGTCATCACAACGATCACCAAGTTCCTTTTCTATAGTGAAATCCAACTGAGATCTAACACCTGACCAGGTTAATTTTCCAATAACAAATCAAGAAGCTTCTCGTCTTGCAGGCTTATCTACATATTGTGTCAAGAAGCCTTCCTGAACACACCTAACAGACTCCAATCCATCTAAAACTCTTGTTCTAGGAAGATGCCAATTGATATTTGGGAAATTATATCTCCCATCGCGACTACTCAGTCATTATCATAACTTTCCAAGATGTGTTTCCCTACCTGCTCATCGATATTCCTGCTAATATTGGGCGGCCTATAAAAAAACACCCGCTAAAGTTATTGACCCTTTCCTGTTCACAATCTTCACCCTAAGAGTTTCCGTAGAAAATCCCTCCATGGCGTCCACCTTTTCTGCAGCTGTGTCACTATCTATGATCAACAGTGCCACGCCCACACCTCTTTTGCCCCCCTATCTGTCCTTTCTGAAACATCTAAAAGTCGGCACTTGAAGTATCCATTCCTCTCTCTGAGCCACCCAAGTCTCTGTAATGGCCACCACATCATATCTCCAAAATATTACTCTTAGGTTTGAACGGGGCACGACTGCGCAAGCGCGTGAAAGTCTGCCCGTGAGGCAGCGGGAGAGTTTATAAAGCGAGAAGATGAACGGAGCGGGCGACCTAGTGGATAGAGACAGGGTAGGAAGGCTTTGGTTCCAGGGGCTTCGGCGAGCATATGCTGAGGACTAGCTTGCTCCCAGTGAGGTAAGGCCTGTTAATCTCCTTTAATTAATCTAATTAGTTTAGGGGTAGGTAATGGAGGCAGCAGTTAGGGCAGTCGAGTGTTCCGTTAACAGTATGTGGGAAATCCGGGCGAGCACAAATGTGCCTGATGACCACACCTGCAAAAGGTGCATCCAGCTGCAGCTCCTGACAAACCGGGTTAGGGAACTGGAGCTGCGGCTGGAGAAACCTCGGTTCATTCGGGAAGCAGAGACAGAAATAAACAGGTGTGACAGGGAGACACTCACCCCTAAATGTCAGGAGGCAGGTAGCCAAAGTATAGTTGTGCCAAAGTTTCCTGATTGGTCAGTTAGGTCTTAAAGGAATGCTGGGAGAAGGCAGGGGATTGAGGGTGAGAAGTAAATTGGATCAGCCACGATGAAATGTTGGAACAGACTCAGTGGGCCAAATGGTCTAATTCTGCTTCTAAATTTTACATTTTATGATAAGTTACTTTGTTTTATTGTGGGAAAACTAAATGTTGTTGCTAAGTTTGGCTATCTGAAGATTGAGGTCACGAAGTTCACAGGATAAGATGCAGACACTGCCTTGCTTGTGGGAAATAACAACATTTCATGCTAAGAATGCAGTATTGTTAACCTCTGACCGACACTGTCTCGGCAAAAGAGGAACTGACTGTAGATGTGCAATTCTCATCCTGTGCACGTCCGGAAGCATTCGTAGACTGTCTGATATCTAACAAGTGCTCCTTGAAATCCGTCACTATATTTAGCTGTTGGCTATTTCCCAAAATTCAATGTAGAAATTTAAGAAATAACCTGAAATTGGCAGAGTCGTAAGGCAACGTGATCACCTATTCAAGGGTTAACCGTACACCGATGTCTGTGTCTTTACTTCTGTTCGGTCCCGGGAAAAGTTATGTTACAGTCTATGGGCAAGCCAGTTCTGGATCCACAAAGCATTGACCCCTTGGATACCATGCATCCTTTCTTTCTTAATAAGCCTTGCATGGGGTACCTTATCAAATGCCTTGTAGAAATCCTTTAACACTACATCTACTGTTCTTCCTTCATCAACGTGTTTAGACACATACAGAAAATATTCAAACAGGCTCGCAAGGCACGTCCTGGCCTTGACAAAGTTATGCTGTCTATTGCTAAACGTATTATAACTCCCCAAATGTGCATAAATCCTGCTTCTTATGATCTTCTCCATCAACTTACCAACCACAGAGGTAGGAATCACTGGTCTAGAATTTCCTGGGATACATCTATTCCTTTTCTTGAATAAAGGAACAACATCCTCAACCCACCAGTCCTCCGGAACCTCGCCCGTCCCCACTGATGATGCAAAGATAATCGCCAAAGTATCAGTAACCTCCTTCCTTACTTCCCAGAATAGCCTTGGGTACATCTCATCCGGTCCCGGCGACTTATCAAAATGATGTTTTCCAAAATCTCCAGCACATCCTCTTTTTTAATATCTACGTGCTCAAGCTTTTCAGTCTGCTGCAAGACATCACTACTATCACCAAGATATTTTTCTATAGTGAGATCTCACTGAGATCTAACACCTGACCAGGTTAATTTTCCAATAACAAATCAAGAAGATTCTCGTCCTGCAGGCTTATCTACATATTGTGTCAAGAAACCTTCCTGAACTCACTTAACAGACTCCACCCATCTAAATCTCTTGCTCTTGGGAGATGCCAATTGATATTTGGGAAATTAATATCTCCCATAGCGACTACTCTGCTATTATCATAACTTTCCAAGATCTGTTTCCCTACATGCTCCTCGATAATCCTGCTACAATTGGGTGGCCTATAAAAAACACCCAGCAAAGTTATTGACCATTTCCTGTTCCCATTCTTCACCCTAAGAGTCTCTGCAGCGAATTCCTCCATGGCGTCCACCTTTTCCGCAGCTGTTTCGCTATCTCTGATCAACAGTGCCACGCCCCCAGCTCTTTTGCACCCCCCGACATTTCTGGAACATCTAAAAGTTGGCAGTTGAAGTATCCATTCCTGACTCTGAACCGTCCAAGTCTCTGTAATGGCCACCACATCATATCTCCAAAGTATTACTTCGGCAGTTTGAACGGGGCACGACTGCGCATGCGCGTGAAGGTCGGGTTGTGAGGCAGCGGGAGAGTTTATAAAGCGACCAGACTAACGGAGCGGGGGACGTAGTGGAGGCAGACAGGGTAAGAAGGCTTTGGCTCCAGAGGCTTCGGCGAGCAGTTGCTGAGGACGAGCTTGCTCCCAGTGAGGTAAGGCGGGGTAATCTCCTTTAATTAATCAAATTAGCTTACGGGTTGGTAATGGAGGCAACAGTTAGGGCAGTCGAGTGTTCCGTTAGCAGTATGTGGGAAGTCCGGGCAAGCACAAATGTGCCTGATGACCACACCTGTAAAAGGTGCATTCACCTGCAGCTCCTGACAAACCGTGTTGGGGAACTGGACGTGGAACCGGATAATCTTTGGATCATTCGGGAGGCAAAGAGAGAATTAAGCAGGAGTTACAGGGAGGCACTCACCCCGAAATGTCAGGAGGCAGGTAGCTGGGTGACTGTAAGCGGAAGAAAGGGGAATAGGCAGAATGAGCAGAGCACCCCTGCGGCCGTTCCCACCAATAATAAGTATACCGTTTTGGAAACTACTGGTGGGTACGACTTACCAGGAACAATTTGTAGTGGTCACGGCTCTGGCATCGAGACTGGATCCTCAGATCAGAAGTGAAGGAGGGAAAAGAGGAGAACAGTAGTGATAGGGGATTCTATGGTTCGGCGGGGTGGTGGGGAGCAATAGGAGCGATCGTGAATCCCGGATGGTCTGTTGCCTCCCTGGTGCCAGGGTCCGCGATATCTCGCATCGAGTTCTCAGTATTCTCAAGAGGGAGGGTGAGCAGCCGGATGTCGTGGTCCATGTGGGGACCAATGACGTGGATAGCAAGAAGTTGGAGGTCCTGCAAAGAGTGTTTAGGAAGTTAGGTGCAAAGTTGAAGGACAGGACCTCCAAGGTTGCAATCTCAGGATGGCTACCCGTGCCACGTACTAGTGAGGCCAGGAATATGAAGATAATGCAGCTAAATACGTTGCTAAGGAGTTTGTGCAAGAGGGATGGCTTCATGTTTCTGGACAATTGGGCCTTGTCCCAGGGAAGGTGGGACTTGTACCGACGGGACGGGTTGCACCAGAACTTGTGGGGGTCTAACATCCTTGCGGGAAGGTTTGCTAGTGCTGCACCGGGGGGTTATACTAGATTTGCAGGGGCAGGGGAACAGACAGTGAGGTGGAGAAGGGTAAAGGTCTTGCGAGAGTTGCAAGTACAGTGCATGGAGTACAGCGAGATCTAGTATTTGAGGAAAGAGAAACAGAATAAAGGGTGTAAAGGTAGTTAGGTAGAAGGGCTAAAGTGCGTGTACGACAATGCAAGAGACATCATGAACTGAGGTGATGACAAATTGCCCTTAAAATGTATCAGTTCTATCCATACTAACTCTACATCTCCTGTTTCTATGTCACACCTCACAAGAGACTGAATTTCATTCCTCACCAGCAGAGCCAACCATCCCCTCTGCCCACCTGTCTGTCCTGCTGATTGGACGTATAGCTTGATTATTTATTTCCCAGTGAAAAGTGGCAGATACGTTCACCTCGGAGAAGTGTGAGGTGGTACTTTGGAAGGGCAAACTCCAAGGCAGAGTACAAAGTATGTCGCAGGATACTTGATAGTAAGGAGAAGCAAAGGGAACTGGGGGAACGAGTCCACAGATCCCTGAATGTTGCCTCACAGATAGATAGGGTAGATAAGAAAGCCAATGTGGTGTTAGTTTTCATAAGATGAGGGATAGAGTTTTAGACTCGCGATGTAAAGATGCAGCTCTATAAAAGCCTGGTTAGGCCGAACTTGGAGTACTGTGTCCAGTCTGGTCGCTTCACTATAGAACATAGAACATAGAATAGTACAGCACATTACAGGCCCTTCGGCCCACAATGTCGTGCCGACCTTCAAACCCTGCCTCCCATATAACCCCCGCCCACTTTAAATTCCTCCATATACTTGTCTAGTAGAATCTTAAACTTTACTAGTATATCTGCCTTCACCACTGTCTGAGGCAGTGCATTCCACACACAAACCACACTCTGAGTGAAAAACCTTCCTCTAATATCCCCCTTGAACTTCCATCCACTTACCTTAAAGCCATGTCGTCTTGTACTGAGCAGTGGTGCCCTGGGAATGAGGCGCTGGCTGTCCACTCTGTCAATTCCTCTTAATATTTTGTACACCTCTATCATATCTCCTCTCGTCCTCCTTCTCTCCAAAGGGTAAAACCCTTGCTCCATTAATCTCTAATCATAATCCATACTCTCTAAACCAGGCAGCATCATGGTAAATCTCCTCTGTACCTTTTCCAATGCTTCCACATCCTCCCTATAGGGAAGCGACGAGAACTGGACACAAGTGTGGCCTAACTAGAGTTTTATAGAGCTGCATCATTATATCGCATCTCTTAAACTCAATCCCTTGACTGATGAAAGCTAACACCCCATAAGCTTTCTTAACAACCCTATCTAACCGTGAGGCAAATTTCAGGGATCTGTAGACATGTACCCCCAGATCCCTCTGCTCCTCCACTCTACCAAGTATCCTGCCATTTACTTTATACTCTGCCTTGGAGTTTGTCCTTCCAAAGTGTACCACCTCACACTTCTCCGAGTTGAAATCCATCTGCCACTTCTCAGCCCACTTCCGCATCCTATCAATGTCTCTCTGCAATCTTTGACAATCCTCTACACTATCTACAACAGCACCAACCTTTGTGTCGTCTGCAAACTTCCCAACCCACCCTTCTGCCCCCACATCCATGTCGTTAATAAACATCACAAAAAGTAGAGGTCCCAGAACAGATCATTGGGGACACCACTAATCATAATCCACTAATCTGAATGTACTCCCTCCACCATGACCCTCTGGCTCCTTCAGGCAAGCCAATTCTGAATCCACCTGGCCAAACCTCCCTGGATCCCATGCCTTCTGACTTTCTGAATAAGCCTACCGTGTGGAACCTTGTCAAAAGCTTTACTAAAATCCATGTAGATCATATTCACTGCACTGCCCTCATCTATATGCCTGGTCGCCTCCTCAAAGAAATTATGTGGAAGCATTGGAGAGGATACAGAGGAGATATACCAGGATGCTGCCTGGTTTAGGGAGTATGAATTATGATCAGAGATTAAGGGAACTAGGGGTTTACACTTTGAAGAGAAGGGAGATGAGAGGAGAAATGATAGAGGTATACAAGATATTAAAAGGAATAGGTAGAGTGAACAGCCAGCGCCTCTTCCCCAGGGCAGCACTGCTTAATACAAGAGGACATGGCTTTAAGGTAAGGGGAGGGAAGTTCAAGGCGGATATTAGAGGAAGATGTTTTTACTCAGAGAGTAGTTATTGTGTGGAATGCACTGTCTGAGTCAGTGGTGGAGGCAGATACACCAGTGAAATTTAAGGGACTACTAGAGAGGTAAATGATAGAATTTAAGGTGGGGGGTTATATGGGGACATGGTTTAAGGGTCGGCACAGTATTGTGGACCTGAGCGCCTGTAATGTGTTGTTCTATTCTATGTTCTATGTTGTAACATTGCCATACATTTCTTATTCGTCATTTCCACCCACAAAGCCTCACTTAGACGAATTTTCTTGCCTGTCCTTACTGTCCACTGCGTTATTGTTTTTTTTGCCGAGTAATGTCACCCCTCTTCCTTTAATTCCTTCCTCTTTCTCACGACTGAAAATAGGGAAACCCGAAATATCGTGTTCGCCTGATTGCTCCTCCTACACCCAATTATCAGTAATGGCTACAATGTCATAATTCACTGTATGGATTAATTCGCTGAGAACAACCGCCTTTTTAAAGCTTTTTGCATTAGAATGCTCAGTGTACCAGTCGCATTATGCATAAACTCTTGTATCTGACTTTTTCTGTGGTCTTAACAACAGCTGTCTCCATATCGACTCCGCTATCTGCTCTGGAGATCTGAATCCCATACCTTGCAACTCAAGTTCAACAGCTCTCACAAAAACTCCCATGCACAGTACATACAAACCTTCCGGCTGGGATATCAGTTTCCCTCTCGTTCAGGTGTAAACCGTCTTCCATCTCTTCTAAAAAGGGTTCTTAGAGTAAACCTAGCAATTATTGGCCTGTCACTTTGTCGTCAGTGGTGGGTAAATTAGTGGAAAGTATTGTTAGAGATGGTATATATAATTATCTGGATAGACGAGTCTGATTAGCAACAGTCAACTTGGATTTCGGCGTGGAAGGTCATGTTTGACAAACCTTATTGAATTTTTTGAAGAGGTTACGAGGAAAGTTGACGAGGGTAAAGCAGTGGATGTTGTCTATATGGACCAGTAAGGCCTTTGACAAGGATCCGCATGGAAGGTTAGTTAGTAAAGTTCAATAGTTAGGTATTAATATTGAAGTAGTAAAATGGATTCAACAGTGGCTGGATGGGAGATGCCAGAGAGTAGTGGTGGATAACCGTTTGTCAGGTTGGAGGTCGGTGACTAGTGGTGTTCCTCGGGGATCTATGTCAAAAGCATTACTGAAGTCCATATACACAACATCCACTGCTTTACCCTCGCATTGGGGTTATATGTTATATGGTTATATGGTTAAAAAGATCCCACCTTCCTCGGAAAGAAAATGCAAAAAATGCAACAAATGCAAAAAAAAACAAAAACGGAGAACTGTGTCCAGTCTTGTCGACTCACTATAGAAATGATGTGGAAGCATTGGAGACGGTACGGAGGAGATTTACCAGGATGCTGCCTGGTTTAGCGGGTATGCATAATGATCAGAGATTAAGTGAACTAGGGCTTTATTCTTTGGAGAGAAGGGGGACGAGAGGAGAAATGATAGAGGTATACAAGATATTAAGTGGAATAGATAGATTGGACAGTCTTCGCCTCTACCCCAGGGCACCACTGCTCAATACAAGAGGACATGGCTTTAAGGTAAGGGGTTGGAATATCAAGAAGAATATTAGAGGAAGGGGTTTTTACTCAGAGAGTGGTTGGTGCGTGGAATGCACTGCCTGAGTTATTGGTGGAGGCAAAAACACCCGTGAAATTTAAGAGACTACTAGACAGGGAAATGGAAGAATTTAAGGTGTGGGGTTATATGGAGGGGGCATGGTTTATGGGTCGGCACAGCATTGTGGGCCGAAGTGCCTGTACTGCGCTGTACTATTCTACGTTCTATGTTATAATATTACCATACATTTCTTATCCGTTATTACCACCCATAAAGCCTCACTTAGACGCATTTTCTTGTCTGTCCTGACTGTTGACTACGGTAATATTTTCTCAGCCTAGTAATGTCACCCCTGCTCCTTTAATTCCTTCCTCTTTCTCACGACTAAAAATAGGGAAACCCGAAATATCGTGCTGTCCTGCTTGCGCCTCCTACACCCAATTCTCAGCAATGGCTAAAATGTCATAATTCACTGTATTGATTCATTCCCTGAGCTCAACCGCCTTTTTTTAAAGTTTCTTGCATTGAAATATACGGAGCTCAGTGCACCAGTCGCATTATGCATAAACTCTTGATATCTGACTATTTCTGCGGTTAATAACAACTTCTGTCTCCATATCGACTCTGCTCTGCTCTGCTCTGGAGCTCTGAATCCCATCCCACTACAACACAAGTTCAACAACTCTCCCAAAAACTCTCATGCACAGTACCGACAAACCTTCCCGCTGGGATATCAGTTTCCCTCCAGTTCAGGTGTAATCCGTCATCCATCTCTTCTATACAGATCCCACCTTCCTTGGAAAAAATACTATGATTTCCAATTTTGGAGCCCTCCTACTTACACCACGTGCTAAACCGTAAACCTATATCTGGACACACTGGGACGGGTAGTGGTCCTCTCCTTTAATTTAATAGCTAAATCCCTGACCTCACTTTGCAAAGCCACCTTTCCGTACATACCCATTACACTTTTACATATATGCTGCTCACTCACTCACTTAAGCATCATAGAGAAGGAATGGTGTGCTGCAAAATGAGGAAGGATGTGGAGAAGAGTGGGGCCATAGAAAGGGTGTTCAAATTGCAGCCGTTGGAGCAGAGCATGAGAGTTACCATTTTCTTGTTCCCTATCTTTGCTTGGAGTCAGCTTAAAAGCCTAAATCCACTGACCCATGACTAGGAGTCAGAGACAGAGCGAGAATCCCCCCATACAATTCCATCACACACTCCTGGAAACATACACTGAGTAACGCTCCCTCCGCAATGATCCAGCACACACAGCCGGGGTCAGACACAGAGTGCAGCTCCCTCCACATTGCCCCAACACACAGTCCGGGGTCATACACTAAGTGAAGCTCCGTCCACACCGTCCCAGCACACTCTTCCTGGGTCAGATAACAAGCGAAGCTCCCTGAGTATTATACCATGACACTCCCGGAGTCAGGCATGTGAAGTACCTCCCGCAACATCGCAGCACACTTCACTAGAATGAGAAAAAGTACGAAACCCTCTCCCTCCTCCGTCTCCCCACTCACCAATACCCAGCCTTTCGGCTTTCCAGTAGTCTCGAACTGTGTGTGTCTCTCGGAGATGGTGTATGTGTGTGAGCGGATTGTGTGCTGCCGTTAGAGGAAGGAAGGGGAGGAGAGAGGAGGCCAGGGAAAGGGTGGTGAGAATGCAAACACTGATGCAAGTGGTGTGGAAGCACATGACCGGCCTAAGCATGCAGCGTTGTGGAGAGTTTCAGATCCTGGTGATCGATATCCGGTAGAACGGGCGGGAGGTGAAACACCAGCCATCATCTCTCCCTCATACTCCCCACAATTGCCTGTGTCACAGAGCGGGAGGAGAGTGGAGGGACGACGTATATGGGGAGCGTTTAACGGGTGGAGTGTATCACCGAGATGGGGAAGGGACGTATGGGTACGTACGGGATGATGGAGACGGCGAAGTGTGCAGGAGGTGGTTTGGGTCACGGAGATGGGGTTGCTTGGAACTGAGTGATGGATGACGGAGACGGGAGTGGTGTATTGCAGACAGTGTGTGACGGTGACGGGAAGTAGTGTAGGGGAGAACGTTTGACGGGGTTTAGAGGGATTTTGCAGAGGGATGGTGTTATGCATACGGAGTGAAGTGTTTTCGATTGTTTTGGAATTACATTGCAGGTTAACTTTTTCCCAATATGTCCTTCCTATCACAGCCTCGGCATCCCGAATGACCCTGAGTTCATCCAGTTCCATTTCCAACTCCTCATCGCTGAGTGTTAGAAGCTGCAGCTGGATACACATAAGACCATAAGACCATAAGACAAAGTAGCAGAAGTATGTCATTCGGCCCATCGAGTCTGCTCCACTATTTTATCATGAGCTGATCCATTCACCCATTTAGTCCCACTTCCCCCGCCTTCTCACCATAACGTTTGATGCCCTGGCTACTCAGATACCTATCAATCTCTGTCTTAAATACACCCAATGACCTGGCCTCCACTAACGCCCGTGACATCAAATTCCAGATATTCAACACCCTCTGGCGAAAACAAAAATATCTTCGCACCTCTGTTCTGAATGGGCACCCTTCAATCCTTAAACCATGCCCTCTCGTAATAGACACCCCCACCATGGGAAACAACTTAACCACATCCACTCTGTCCATGCCTTTCAACATTCGAAATGTTTCTATGATGTCCCCCTCATTCTTCTAAACTCCAAGGACTACAGTGCAAGAGCGGTCAAACGTTCCTCGTAAGTTACCGTCTCATTCACGGACTCATTCTAGTGAAATTTCTCTGAAACCTCTCCAACGTCAGCACATCCTTAATTAAATAAGGAGCCTAAAACTGCACACAGCACTCCAAGTGAGTCCTTACCAGTAGTCACACCCCCGCTCCTATAATCTATTCTTCTAGAAGTAGACAATAGGTGCAGGAGTAGGCCATTGGTCCCCTCGAGCCAGCACCGCCATTCAATGTGATCAGGACTGAACATCCACAATCAATACCTTGTCCTGCCTTCTCCCAATATCCCGTGACTGCGCTATCTTTAAGAGTTCTATCTAACTCTTTCTTGAAAGCATACAGAGAATTGGCCTCCACTGCCTTCTGAGGCAGAGCATTCCATAGAACCACAACTCACTGGGTGATTTCTTTTTCCTGACTCCGTTCTAAATGGGCTTCTCTTTATTCTTAAACTGTGGCCTCTGGTTCTGCTCTTCCCCGTCATCGGGAACATGCTTCCTGCCTCTAGCGTGACCAATCCCTGAATAATCATATATGTCTCAATCAGATCCCCTCTCATTCTTCTAAATTCCGGTGTATACAAGCCCAGTCGCTCCAATCTTTCAACACACAACATTCCCGCAATCCCGGGAATCAACCTCGTGAACCTACGCTGCACTCCCTCAATAGCAAAAATGTCCTTCCTCAAATTTGGAGACCAAAATGGAACACAATACTCTAGATGTTGTCTCACGAGGGCCCTGTGCAACTGCAGAACGACCTCTTTGTTCGTATACTCAACTCCCCTTGTTATGAAGGCCATCATCCCATTAGCTTTCTTCACTGTCTGCTGTACCTGCATGCTTACTTTCAGTGTCTGATAAACAAGGACACCTAGATCTCATTGTACTTCCCTTTTTTCCTAACTGGACACCGTTCCGATAGTAATTTGCCTTCCTGTTCTTGTCACCAAAGTGGGTAACCTGACATTTATCCACTTTAAACTGCATCTGCCATGCATCTGCCCACTCACCCAACCAGTCTAAGTCACCCTGCATTCTCTTACAATCCTCCTCATATTTCACACAGCCACCCAGCTTTGTGTCATCTGCAAATTTACTAATGTTACATTTAATCACTTCATCTGAATCATTAAACTATATTGTAAATAGCTGCGGTCCCCGCACTGAGACTTGCGGAACCCCACTAGTCACTGTCTGCCGTTCTGAAAATGAGCCGTTAAACCCTACTCTTCGTTTCCTGTCAGCCAAACAAATTTCTATCCATGTCTGTACTCTACCCCCCAATAACGTGCTATAATTTTGCCCCCTAATCTCCTGTGTGGGACCTTATCAAAGGCTTACTGAAAGTCCAGGTACACTACATCCACTGGCTCCTCTTGTCCATGTTCATAGATAGATCGTCATAAACTTCCAGAAGATTAGTCTTGCGGAGTCAGAAAATAGATGTGATCCCCACCACACCAACACACATAGCCCAGATCACAGACTGAGTAATCCTGTAATCCCTCCCCTCTCTCTCTCTCTCTCTCTCTCTCTCTCTCTCTCTCTCTCTCTCTCTCTCTCTCTCTCTCTCTCTCTCTCTCTCTCTCTCTCTCTCACTCACTCTCTCTGTCCTTGAGAGTAGGAGCTGGGGAATTCGGGATTTTACCTCACCTTTCCTGCTGGTCAACGTTGGCAGAATAATTTGCTTTCGGGAATAGAGCTGTTGTGGTTGAGGATGCACGTATTCCTGATACAGGTGGTCTGACAGAGGTCCCGAAGTGAATCCGCGATTGTCCTGGATTCAAGGGTCGAATACAACTCAAGGACTTTTAGTCGAGATTGGTTCCGGGTCCTGTTCATCTCCTGATATTGTTCCACAAGAGTCAGCTTGTCTCGTTCGGAAGAGATCAGGGAGTGGCGAAACTCTGTCAAGAAGAAAAGAGAAATTTACAAACGTTTCGGAAGGCTAGGTAATATCTAAAAGATTATAAAGCTAGCAGGAAGGATCTTAAGAGGTTAATTAGGAGGGCCAGAAGGGGCCATCTGCAGCCTTGGCGGGCAGGATTAAGGAAAACTCCAAGACACTCTACAATTACATGAGGAACAGGAGGATAAGACGTGAAAGAATAGGGCGTATCAAGTGAGACAGTGGAAAGGTGTGCATGAAACCGCAGGAAATAGCGGAGGTACTTAATGAAAACTTTGCTTCCGTGTTCACCATTGAAAGGATCTTGGTGACTGTAGTGATGACTTGCAGCAGACTGGAAAGCTTGAGCATGTGGATATTGAGAAAGAGGATGTGCTTGGTCATTTGGAAATCAGAAAGTTCGATAAGTCGCCGGGACCGGATGAGATGTACCCCAGGCTACAATGAGAGGCGAGAGAGGAGATTGCTGAGCCTCTGGCGATTATCTCTGCATCATCAATGGAGACGGGATAGGTTCGAGAGGATTGGAAAGTTGCGAATATTGTTCCTTTATTCAAGAAAGGGAGTAGAGATAGTCCAGGAATTTATAAAACAGTGTGTCTTAACTCAGTGGTTGGTAAGTTGATGGAGAAGATCCTGAGATGCAAAATTTATGTACATTTGGAGAGGTATGATATAATTAGAAATAGTCAGCATGGCTTTGTCAAGGCCAAGTTGTGCCGTACGAGCCTGATTGAATTTTTTGAGGATGTGACTAAACACATTGATGAAGGAAGAGTAGTAGAAGTAGTGTATATAGATTTCAGCAAGGTATTTGATAAGGTATTGCAGGTAATGATTATTGAGAAAGTAAGGAGGCATGGGATCCAAGGGGACATTGTTTTGTGCAACCAAAACTGGCTCACAGAAGGTAATGAGTGGTTTTAGACGTGTCATATTTTGCATGGAAGTCGGTCGCCAGTGGAGTGCCTCAGGGATCTGTTCTGAGACCCTTACTCATAGTGTGCTTTTTTTTAATGACCTGGATGAGGAAGTGGAGGGTTGTGTTAGTAAGTTTGCTGCTGGCACAAAGGTTAGGGGTGTTATGTTAAAATGATGAGAGGCATTGATCGTGTGGACGCTCAAAGCAGCTGCGCAGCTTGACACTGTGGTTAAGAAGTGGCATGGTGTATTGGGTTTGATCAATCGCGGAACTGAATTTTGAACCCCAGAGGTAATGTTGCAGCTATATAGGTCCCTGGTCAGACCATTGGAGTACTGTGCTCAGCTGGTGTCGCCTCACTGAAGAAATGATGAGGAAGCCATAAAAAGATTGAAGAGGAGATTTACAAGGATGTTGCCTGGAATGGGGAGCATGCCCTATGACAATAGGTTGAGTAAACTCGGCTTTTTCTCCTAGGAGCGATGGAAGACGAGAGGTGTCCTGACAGAGAAGTATAAGATGATGAGAGGCATTGATTGTGTGGACAGTCAGAGACTTTTTCCTGCGGTTGAAATGACTATCAGGAGTGGCACAGTTTTAAGGAGCTTGGCAGTAGGTACAGAGGAGATGTCAGCAGTAAGCTCTTTACTGAGAGAGTGATGAGTTAGTGGAATGGGCTGCCGGCAACGGCGGTGGAGGCGGATACAATAGGTTATTTTAAGAGACTTTTGGATAGGTGCATTGAGCTTAGTAAAATAGGGGGCTACAGTTAAGCCTAGTAATTTCTAAAGTAGGGACATGTGCGGCAAAACATTGTGGGCCGAAGAGCCTGTATTGTGCTGTAGGTTTTCTATGTTTTCATGAAAACTACGCAACACAGTACATGGGTCCCAGCAGCATACCATTCAGTACTATCGTTCTATCCACTGGGTCTCCGTCTGTTACCCAATTTTAAACAAATCCCCTGTCACGACAGCTCACCTCTGCTCTCCCATACATTCCCCTCTGAGCCACAGAACATTAAACAGAGCTACCAAACTCAACTACCACACACACCAGACACAGACACAGACACACACACACACACACACACACACATACACACACACACACACACACACACACACACACACACACACAACACACACACACACACACACACACACACACACGCACACACACACACACACACACCAGTATTTAAGAGCTTTTTGAGTAAACCAGTATCCGAAGAGTGTGGTTGTGTATGTGTGTGGGAGGCGGTGTGGGGGCTTGAGCCCGGAACGGGAATATACGGGTGGTGATATAGTGGGCCCTCCTGGGAGTGGTGTCCACGCAGACATGGGGTCACTGATGCAAAGTTGCTCCGGCACCATCGCAGCACACTCTAATGGAGTCAGAAAAACTGCGCAACGCTCTACTTCCTCCGTTCTCCCCCTCTCACCGATACCCAGCCTTTTGGCGTTCGAGTGTCGAAATGAATGCTTCTCTCGGAGGTGGTATGTGTGTACGTGACCGGAATGTGCTGGTGGAGCAGCAAGGAAGGGGAGGAGAGAAGAGGCCTGGGAAAGGGTGTTAAGATTGCAGATACTGAAGAAGTGGTGTGGAACTACACCACCGGCCTGTGCAGACAGAGCTGTGGAGCAGCTCAGATCCTGGTGATAGATATCCAGTGGAAGGGGCGAGGTGTAATACTAGACGTCATCTCTCCCTCATACTCCCCACAATAGCCTGTCACACAGAGGGAGGAAGGAGGGAGCGGGGTCAACGCAGATGGG
This sequence comes from Hemitrygon akajei, assembly GCF_048418815.1. Classification (NCBI taxonomy): domain Eukaryota; kingdom Metazoa; phylum Chordata; class Chondrichthyes; order Myliobatiformes; family Dasyatidae; genus Hemitrygon; species Hemitrygon akajei. The sequence goes on from NW_027331965.1 coordinate 1,597,115, forward strand.
GAGCGTTTAGCAAATGGAATGTATCTCGGATGCGGAGATGGGCTTAGGGAACGTACAGTATGTGAGAGGGGGTAGACAGAGTGTGTCAAATAGAGGCGGCACAGCAAAAGAGAAGAGATTCAGCGCAGAAAGAGAGACAGGGAGAGGGAGGTAGTGACATAGAGATTTGAGTGTGGACAGAGTGTGTGTGTGTGTGGGCGTAGAGTGAAGCAGGAAGAGAGAGAGGGAGGGAGAGAGAGAGAGAGAGAAAGGAGAGAGAGAGAGAGACATACAGAACAATAAACCCATGGAAAGTCCGAACAAACACGACCGGGGACAGACACAGAGTTAATTTCCCTCCGCACCATCCCATCGCACACTCCGGGGTTAGACATAAGGTGAAGATCCCTCCATACCGTCCCATCACAGAATCCCTGGGTCTGAATCTCTCTCTCTCTCTCTCTCTCTCTCTCTCTCTCCTCTCTCTCTCCTCTCTCTCTCTCTCTCTCTCTCTCTCTCTCTCTCTCTCTCTCTCTCTCTCTCTCTCTCTCTCTCTCTCTCTCTCTCTCTCTCTCTCTCTCTCTCTCTATCCTTACGTTTAGGGGCGGGGAGTGGTTTCTTACCTCGCCTATCCTGCTGGTGAACAGTTGGCAGAATTTTCTTTCGGGTTTGTTGAGGGTGTAAGCATTGTTGAGTCAGTTGGCTAGGCAGAGGCCAAGAAAGTAATTGGCGGTTATCCTGGATTCAAGGTTCGAATACAACTCAAGGACTTTTAGTCGATATTGGTTCCGGGTCCTGTTTATCTCCTGATATTGTTCCACAAGAGTCAGCTGTTCCCGTTCGGAAGAGATCAGGGAGAGGCGAAACTCTGTCAAGAAGAAAAGATAATTTTACAAAAGTTTCGGAAGGCGAGGTAATATCTAAAAGATTATAAGGCTAGCAGGAAGGATCTTAAGAGGGTAATTAGGAGAGCCAGAAGGGGCCATCTGAAGGCTTGGCGGGCAGGATTAAGGACAACCCTAAGGTATTCTGCGAATACATGAGGAACAGGAGGATAAGACGTGAAAGAATATGACGTATCAAGTGAGACAGTGGAAAGGTGTGCATGAAACCGCAGGAAATAGCGGAGGTACTTAATGAAAACTTTACTTCAGTATTCACCATTGAAAGGATCTTGGTGAATGTAGTGATGACTTGCGACAGACTGAAAAGCTTGAGCATGTGGATATTAAGAAAGAGGATGTGCTTGTTCTTTTGGAAATCACGAACTTCGATATGTCGCCGGGACCGGATGAGATGTACCCCAGGTTACAATAAGAGGCGGGAGAGGAGATTGCTGAGCCTCTGGCGATGATCTCTGCATCATCAATGGAGACGGGATAGGTTCGAGAGGATTGGAGAGTTGCGAATATTGTTCCTTTATTCAAGTAAGGGAGCAGAGATAGCCCAGTAATTTATAAACCAGTGAGTCTTAACTCATTGGTAGGTAGGTTGATGGAGAAGATTCTAAGATGCAAGATTTATGAACATTTGGAGAGGTATGATGTGATTAGAAATAGTCAGCATGGCTTTTTCAAGGACAAGTTGTGCCGTACGAGCCTGATTGAATTATTTGAGGATGTGACTAAACACATTGATGAAGGAAGACTAGTAGATGCAGTGGTTATGGATTATAGCAAGGCATTTGATAAGGCACTCCAGGTAATGATTATTGAGAAAGTAAGGAGGCATGGGATCCAA